>NC_062190.1:6291269-6348769 GCF_912470025.1 Vespa velutina | reverse complement strand
GAGAGAAACCGTTGTTACTATTTGCGGTATACAGGGGGATTTCAGAAGATGAGGGTTGATGGCTTGGGATGACTCACCGCATCGTCATCGTTCCAGCTGCGCGTCATGTGGCAGACTGCGGGGATATCTTGGTTCACAAAAATGCTTGTAGATTATACCGTGAATAGTGAAACAAACAAATTTTCTTAATTAACTTATTTCCATAACACAATTTAACTGCATATGTATAAATATATTTGTGTATTTTTAAATCAAATACTTGTATTCTCAATAAATCAAATAAATTTATATAAATTTACATGATAATAATTGTTTTTTTTTTAATATATGAAATCATTACATTATAATCATTTGTAAAATTTAATTGTTATATATAGTTACTCATTATTATAGTATATTATATAGTTTTTTATCTTAATTTTATTTTTACTTAAAATTGATTTAATTTTTGACTTTATGAAAAAAATATGATACTAATAGGTTACTAATAGAATACATTGACAAAATAGAAGAATATTATGCACTTTATTTAAAGTATTTTCACATTGAAACCAAACTACATTCGAAATGAAGAAACATAAGGGAACACTTGCGAGAATATTTAAAAAAATGGATTGACACAAGTGCTTTATTGATAATCTGATGTTTCTTATTTCTAAAATTTAATACACATCACATATTATCTTCTTAGTGTAAAGTAACTCTTAGCAATATATACAAAAAGCCATTATAAGGGGTTCCCTATGTTATGTATACGGTGATACATCCAAAATGTGTAGAGACCGTTTAAGGTACAAAGAAACCTTAATTTCCTAGATACTTGTGAGATGGCTTATAAAATGTTTTTGTGTAATTTACAATAAACAGAGAACCAATGATACTGAATTGGTTTAATTAAATATAATATTACTTTCAAGCCAATTATGTAGGCGATTAATGCTGTAGCATTTAATATTTTTTTTTTTCTGTCGAAAAATGTATAGGACACATTTTTTTTCGTCATGTACGATGTTTAAACACCATGGAGTCTGTATATTCGCTATCAATTAAATCAAATCGGCTTCTTGAATATGAATCAATATAAAAAAAAAGAAAAAGAAAAAGAAAAATAACGGAAGATTGGCGTTAAGTTCCGTTTAAAAATCCCTTCATCATTCAGTCAACAACTTTTTGTTTGTTGCTTTCTGGTGATTTATCTCCGTTCATAGGCGAATGGGAGGGACTGTGACTTTTGCTATGTTTGCTTCCTGATCGAGATCGGGACCTGTCGCCTCTCGATCGTTCACGGCTGGATCTATCCCTATAAAACAATATAACGAAAAATGTATAAACCAAAGATTCATTTTAATTAAAACACAACATTTTTATTTCTTGCGCTACTAGAATTGATTTAACTATTTGCATTTCTCTGTCATACATTTTCAACTCGCTAATTTAGTTCATTACGTTACAATAAAGACACGGAAACGCAAAATTCAATTTAGCGAGAAAGACTCACTTTGAGGGAGACTTGGCTTTTGATTTGGACTGCGACCTGGATTTTGACCTCTCAGCCTTGGACCTAGAACGAGATCTGGATTTGGACTTTGACTTAGATTTCGACTTTGAGCGGTCTCTTGATCTGTAAAATTATAGTTCAAATAAAGAAGAGAAAAACTTAATGAAATACAAAGGAACTCTTTTTCCAAGCTTGCGCATGATGATTGATGCGCATTATATGTGAACAAGCATGAGAGCTCAAGGCATGTACCCAGCCCAAAGCACTGCCAATATCAGAATGGGAATATGAAGTTATCAACAAGTACGCAAGAAATGAAACAAACAAAGACAAATATATGAACGGATAACACGATGTGATTTGATCTGATAAAAATTCAAATACGAAAGCTAGACGTCAAAAAGAAATAATTTGATACTCACTTTGACTTTGAACGTGAGCGACTACGTTCGGGGGACTTGGATTTGGATTTTGATTTAGATTTTGAGTGTGCTCTTGATTTTGAACGACTGCTTCGTCGGCTGCGACTACGAGAGCTTCTGCGGCTCCTGATAATCAAAGAAATACAATAAGTCCAATTAAGGACAATAATTTTTACATGGCATACATATGTCAATTTAAAGAAATTAAATGACACTTCTAGAATAATTACTTATAGATTACATATATATATATAAAGAAAAAAATCTACTTATATTATTTAGAATATAAGCAGATTTGGATTAAATAAAGAAATTATATATATATACACAGCATACACATACACACACACACACACGTATTATATATATATATATATATATATATATATATATATATATGGTGTATAATTAAAATATTTGGGGTTCTAATGCGATGATAAATAAATATGTAAAATGTAAGGGATAATAAATAACATAAAAATAAGTAGGAGACTTGTATCGCCCCCGACAGTACCTTGATCGGGTTCGAGAACGACGATTATACCTTGAGCGGGAGCGGGATCGGCGACGAGATCGAGAGCGCGATCGTGATCTGGATCTCGAACTCGAAGATCTTGAACGACGACCGCGCCTCTTGTCTTCGATAAGCCTGATTCTACGTCCATTCAATTCTGTGTCATCTAGTTTATCTATAGCGTTTTTCAGGTCTGAATATGTAGCAAATTCTACAACTCTGTAATCAAAATAAACATTTTATCAATCACATTCGAGATTCAAAATATGCATGACAGTACAATAAGTGTAGGATTGATTTATAACATTACCCTTCATTTCTGCGTTGTTTGTGTGCATCTGCGTAAGTTACTTCTCCAGCTTGTCGCATATAATCCTTCAAATCCTAAGCGTTACATAAAAAAATATAATCAATATATCGCAGTAATTCAAACAGCTGCAAAATTTACAAATAATAATTGCGATTAAACTTTACTAGAATGTGTTCCTAGGTTGATTTATCGCAAAGATTAATATGTATCCTGTGCACTGTTACATTATAATCCTATTAGAGATCTTCCCGTTTATAAAGGCAACCTAAATATAATCCTAAAGAAAAAAAACAATGTATCATGACCTATCATCTATCTGTATCTTCACATATGAATAATGTTGAAGATCACGTGCTCGAATTTAGTATCTGCATTTGATGCAACCTTTCTTTTTATGCAATTCAATGCTTTATACATTTTATTATTATTCATTTTCTAAATATCTCCACTTTGCAGAAAAAATTTCTTGATCTTATATTAAATAAAAACTTAGTTTTTTTCAGTGCATTTAAATCGTATAATTACATGTATAATTTCATTAAAATTTCTGCAAAGTGGCTCACAGTTGATCATACATAATAATATAAATTACAGTATCCTTTCTATCTATAGCCATATGACAAACATGATGCAGAATCTCTTCTAACTATTGCAAAAAAAAAAAAAAAAACCTGTGGAGTGTCTACACAATAAAATTTAAGGATACAGCATCACTATTGTCTATTCAAGATATACTGCTTTGCAACATCACTGAAATTACACAAAAATATGAAAATGAATGTTTAATATTATTACAAAAAAATATTTAAAAAAAGAAGAAAAAAAAAAAAGACTATAAATAAAGTCCACCGCACCAGTGATCGCTCCCAAGTCTATATCTTATATCGCAAAATAAAGAAAAATCCTCGTAACGGGAAGATGATTATAACACCGGATTCTTGTTACATCGACGAACATCGCCCAAACGTAGACTCCGAAGTTCCAAATATCGTTCTTTTGAACAAGTCAAACTTCATTGATATTCCCTTGGTGAATGTTATATGATGGCAGCTTTTGTCCATAGAATGACTTCCCTCTTTTGTTTTTTTTTTAATTCGTAATTCCTGCAGTTCTTTCTTTGATATTCATAGAAAATATTAGTAGCATCTTCTCATCAGGTAACTCATCGATATCTGTGCTTGTTCATATATGTGGGAACCAGGTACGGCTTAATGCTGATAGGTAACTCTTGTTCATGAACACCAGTAAATTTTCGCTGTTTCTAACTTGGGGTCCTTGTGTATCCTTGGATCCACGATGTTGCTTCTCTTTTTCAACGACATCATACCTCTTCGTACAAATGGAAGACAGAGCAATGTAACGAGGGAGTATAGCCAATCCTTCCCCCATTTTGAGATTCGTCTATATTTTTCTTTCTGAAATTACCTTTGTTCTTATTTATATTATTTAAAAACTTGAATTTCTGTCGTTAAATTGTCTTGCATAAAGAAAAGTTGGTATTATTTCTAGATTTCAAGTAAAAACTTTTGAATAATCTTACACGACTGAATCAGAATTTAAAGGGTAAAATTTGCGTATGACAACAGTATACGATTATCAGGAATATTCATATACATAATCAAATTAAAAAAAAAGAAAAAAAAAAAGAAAAAAAAAGAAAAAAAAAAGACAAAAACAAAAAAAAATGATAAATAAGACAGAGAAATGAATGTAGTTAATACGTGTCTTATTCTATAACGAATGGATGCCTAATTTCGAGCACAGTAATGTCATAGCTATGTATAGTCTCCTGTCTCCTGTCTCTTGCGTGTGCAGGGCTCCAAATTCCAAAAACTATCAATGGATATATCTATGTACATATGCATACATGTATATATTTTTATATATGCATATACATGATATATAACGATAGCTGTACTGAACTATGGTGCACAGTAAAAAAAGTTAATGAGACAATGTATATGAATAATAAACATTATCATGTGTGTAAGTGTATATAGATATAATAGATATATATCTAAGAAGAGTACACTCGTTTAAGGTGACGCATTTACCTTGGGCCCAGGCACCACCTTGCTTACGGACAGAGAGAAAGGCCAGACGCAGGGCGCTTGGTCGGGTCGAACGGATCTGTGTGGCGCAGTCGCGGTTGGTTCGGGTTTCGGCCCGCATGTATGCCCTCTCATGGGTGGCTGCTGCCTGACTTACTAGATGGCTAGATTGGTGCCGTACCAGTAGCAGTAACAGTCGTAGAAGAGTAGTACCAGTGGTAATGGTGATGACGATGATGATGTTGGATGGGAGTAGTAGTAGTGTTGGTGGTAGTGGTAGTAGTAGTAAGTAATAATGTCGGTTTTGTAATACAGGATAAAATCATGACTCGTTGGTGATAAAGGTGATAATAAGTAAAGACTGAAGAGTAAAACAGTTATTTCCAATGTATAGAAATAAGCAGGTCAAAGGCATGTTCGTGCTTGCAGACGGACGAACGGACGCTCCCCCAGTGGTTACGATGAAAGGATCGAAGTATGTAAGAGAATATATCACTGGGGCGTATCACTGGGTTTCACCACGTATCACTGTGCGCAAGTAGTAGTAGGTGGTAGATAGGTAGTAGGTGTACCCAGTGTCTCTCGCGGCTCTCTCTCTCACCCGGGACACACCTCAGAAACCAATCTGGTGTCACTTGACCTCAAGGCGGGCCCATTGTCATCTTTATCATCGCACATCATCAGTCTATTGGCCCTACCGGTCGCCCCTCCTCGGCGAAGAGGATATGGCTCTTCGGAAAGAAGATCAATTTTATTGTTTTTCCTCAACTGCTGGCCGAACGTAAATAAAATAATAAATTGAAAAAGTAACGTCCGAGAGTTATCAAAAACCGACCGACCGATCGAGAATTTTTTTTTTTTTTTTTCTTTTATATATATATACTTTTTTTTATTTATTTATTTTTTTTTTTTTTCAGCGAAAGAGACAACCAATCATCCGGAAAGTGCAACGATAGACGTATATTTTATATAATGTAAATTGATCAAGTAAGACTTGGTCCATATATATATAATATGTATATATATATATATAAATACGCAAAATGATTTGCGTTTTGCTCGTCTCCCAACATTTCTTTGAATAGAATTTTTCTTGGTTTATAGTTTTGCAACATCTCGAATGCGTCCTGGTATTTCCCACATCGCTTGCACACTTTGCACACTGCCCTTGGCAACGTATATGAATCTTCTTCTCCGTATGGTTTTCCTTAGCCTTGTTTCTTCGTGCGAAGAAAGCACAGAACGTCTACGATGCGTGAGTTATATTATCCTCTACTAGTATTTCTTTATCTGTAAAATATATGCTCTTCCATAGATCATCTCTATATAACGATATATTCCTTATCGTGAAAAATACTCTTCTTTTTCCTTCTCTTGCAGCTCCTCTTATATCTCTGTTTGATGTAACTTTTGCGCGCGCGCGTGTGTCTTTTTTTATTAAAGTATCGACCTCGTATCTTGCGTTGAAATGTTCATCCATATCTAAGAGATCTCATTTTGAATGCCACAGACTTACTTGATCAAAATGTACATCTTTGAATACGAGAAAGAGTTCTTTCATGTGTAATCGAACATAAAAGCGATAAAAGAAAAGCAAATATAAAATATTAATACTAATGCAGAAAGTAAGTTTGGTTCGACTCGGGATAGAAAATACAGAGCCTTGTGTTATGATATAACGAACACATCGGGTGCACTGCTCTATCTGGAACCTCGAGTAGCAATCAAACTCACGTTGAAGTATTTATAAGTATGAAAATTGTAAATATACAGCTTACCTGCCAACTGACACGACTTGACAGATTCTCCACGGTGAGGCGATACTCGGTGCGTGTTGGTGGTCCATATCTAAAAAAGGAAAATAAATTGGTATTATCTGCATGACTCTTTTAAAATAAGCAGGTTTGTCTTGGACCTGACTTTACATTAATATAGCGAAAAATTTAACGAAAAACGCAAGAATGACGAATAATGCAATATTACAATAAAAATTGAATAAATAAAGATGTATCTTTAGAGCGTAACATTGGATGTATGTACCTGGGCAATGATTGCTTGTAGCTAGATGCAGTCCTCGTGTTTCTGTTCACACTATCTCTGCAAAAAGGGATCTTATGTGAACAGAAATAACGGATCGATGGTAAAACCTTCAGCAAATAACTACAGATTTGCACTCATTGCTCAGGCACACAATCAATCACCTGTTCCAATCGAATCAAATCTACTCAAAATGCAGCAATAGCGTACCTGTCGTGCCGCATATCGTCTCGGCTGTAACAAACACAATACCACACATCTATTAGTCGCCAATTATATTCTTTCATCCGTCTCTGTCTTACGCACACTCTTCCCTATCTCGTTCGCTTCACACAAGCATACCACATACATACATATTCATACAACATACCATCTCTCTTTTTTTTTTATCAGCCTTTTTGTCCATCTATTGGTCTAGTCGATTTGATAGTCCGTCGTCTGTCAGTTTGTCATTATTTTCTAGTTTTTTTTTGTTTTAAATTAATTCATTCACTCTATCATTCTTACCCTCTCTTTCTCTCCCACGCTCTCTAATTCTCTTCTTTATCTACGAGCAATAAACATAATGTCTGGGAGGGTATCACTAGGCATTATGCTATATTACGTGTGCACACTAGCATCAAAGCGATTATTCGACGTACTCGGGAGAGCAGTCAAATCCAAGACAACCGATTTAAAAAAGTTGAAATTATTGACTAAACGAATTTAAAAAAATTTTTTCTTTTTTTTCTTTTTTTTTTTCTTTTTTTTTTTTTTAAAGCACAAATGTAACTTTATGTAATAACGCGCCACTGTTTGTCACTATGCTCTCTAAATTAGAGCTTATCATATCCAAGGTTACGTTCTTCCCTGTACGGGCTATGTGCGAAATCGTTCATTATTGTTAGTTAGTGAAAAAGTAATAAAGCTTGAGAGAAAAAAAGAAAAAGAAATATAAATACGAAAAAGAAAAAGACTTGTTATATACGTATATAAATGTGTATATAAATATATACAAGGAAAAAACTGCAACGTATTCAAAAGCCAAGGCTTAAAGGCTTTTCGAGATTTCGCACATTTTGAGTTGACTGCCTGCAGGGGAGGAGGGGATTATGATCGCTCTGATAAAATAAAAAAAAGGATAGCGTGTCTTACGCAGATCGCCTCGAGTCCCCATAACCACCACGGGAGTCACCATAGCGCCACTGGTCACTACCCCTAGGTGTCCCCCGGGCCCTCTCTACAGTAATTCTGTAACAAGACACATTGGATATGCTTACTTGTCTCTCCAGGAGCGTGAGCGTCCGTAGCCACGGTCGCCTCGCCTCCCTGAAACACCCCGTGCTATCTCCACCGCCACTCTGAAACACACCCAACAAAACCCCGCCTAAGTCCTCAACTAATTCTTACTCTAAGGCTGCTTCCTTCCTTCCTTTTCTTTCCATTCCTCAGCCTTCTCTCGATATCCGTTCAATTATAATCCACCTTTCCCTTTTCTCTCTCTATCGTCCAGTCTCTGAGGCGCTGTCCCCTTTCACGCTTCTCTCCGTCCCCCTATAATTCTAACTGCTTTTTCTTCTAATGCAACTTATGGCCGATCTAAGTTCTTCACTTTTTAATCATAAGGCTTTCTCGTAATTAATCGTGATCCATCGTCCATAATGCTATGATGTTTAGTCCTCGAGATATTTTGCTTTTCCTTTTATTTTTTTTTTCATTTTTTTTTTACACCATTGTTCAGGATCACAAAGAAATTATGAAAAAGCATATCTAAAGTCTTAATCTATATTCGTCTGTTCTATAATATCATGCGATATGCATTACTCAAAGGCTGATGCATGTAGGAAGAACTTTATAATCGGGGAATTGATGGAAGTTGTTCAAAATGGCGGCAAATCACATCGGCTTTTAAGATGCACTCTTATTATGGAATAAATCCAATTAATAAGTTGGAGGACAGACGCCGTTTACTGAAGATGTAAGCTTATAAGCAAAAAATCGTCCAATGAGACAAAATAATTAGAATTATATGCCTGTATTTTGCATTATGCAGAAGCAATAGCACATATTGTTTCTATATAAATTGTTTTAATTATTAATGACTTTTTCAAATTAACTTCATTTTAATCAATTTTAATGCCATTGCTTCTTAACATGAATTCATCTATTTTGATACTACAACATTAGCACACAAATGTACAAATTTTATATGATCAAGTTCATATTATATTACATACTGAGTAATTTTTAAAATAATATTACTGAAAATGTTTAATAATTAAAAAAAATTTACATATATATTACTTTAAAAAAATTGCTAATGTTGTAGCTGTTTATATAAATATATATATATATTGTTTATATAAAAGATACATATATTACCAGAAATATAATTAGATGTAACTTGAATGACGTTGATTATGATAAATTCAAGACGTGTAACAGTTAAAAAAAATGATTAAAGAATATTGAAGCTGTAGTATTTATATAATTATTTGTCTTAAAAAGTTTTCAAATATAGGAACTTCAACAATTGTTAGAGAATAGAATTATATTTAAAAATAATTCATTCGTGCAAATTATGTCACCTTCACCTCCAATTAATAATTAATTTAAATTTATCGTGCTTGCTTTTAAGTACACTCATAAGAAGATGACTACTGCTGTGTCTATTACCTTTCTCCTAATAGCTCTTTTCCATTTAGTTCATATACAGCATCATCGGCATCCCTGTAGTCGTCAAATTCCTGTGAACAAGTTATATTTATTGATAATGACTAATACAATATTTCCTCTTGTTATTTCGAGATGGTACAATTTTGTGAAATTAAATACTTGTAATATAATTTTAATTTGAAATTAAATAGAAATATTATTTATATCTGTAGTTTATAAATGTAATTCCATAATATTCAAATTGAAATTCTAACTAATGTTATGATACTTCAAATTCGAAATTACTATTAAATAAATTTGTAAAAATTGAATCTATTTTTAACTTCTCCTTTCTATCCATAACTTACAAACTCTTTGCAGAATAATCGACGAAAAGTCTTCCACTCCACTAAACAGCCATAGTGCAAAGCTCGGGACTCAGGTCAGGTCTCATTAACTCAGACAACTGAGTTATATTTATAACTTAACACATTAAACTCTTTTTGGCCCAGAAAATTATACAAACTTATAGAAAAAAATAAAAAACAAATAAATAAATAAATGTACTTCAACATAAACTAATTCCATTTATTTTCTCTATATTATCAAATGTAAAATAATATATTTGCTATAAAATGTAAAATATTAGAAAATAAAGATAAATGAAATAACACATTCTAATTAAATATCACATTCAAAGAAATATCTAATTTTAATAAGATTTTATTATTTTGGACCAAACTGAGCAACAAAGTGTAAGAATTTCTATGTTTTACTTGATATGTGTACTTACAACAAAACCATAACCATTCTTGATAAGGACATCCCGGAAACGACCGTAGCCTCTGAAAAATCTCTCAAGGTCTCTTTCCCTGGTACCGTATGGAAGTCCCCCAACATAGACTCTTGTCCCTACCATACTGTAAAAAAAACAATTGTACCTCATTAGACTTACCACAAAGGCAAATCCATTCTTCATAGCGACCTCCTTGATTCTACCATATTTCCGGAAGAACTTCTCAAGGTCGCGCTCTCTCACCCGGTATGTTAATCCACCAACGAATACTCGGGTGCTCATTCTTAAAGGAAAATATAAAAACACCATACATAACAGGCTTCTTTAAAAACCTGCTATTTATTCATATGACAATACAAAGACTGTAAAAAATATCTTTTTCCTTTTGTCTTTTTTTGTTTTTTATTTATTTATTTTTTTTTTATTTCAATTCTGACTGAGAACTGCAAACTGTTATTTTCATATGATGCTTTTAAAAATTAAGCACCCCAATTTCTTTGTTCAGTGTCCTACCTTAACGAATTTGTCGTACAGGTCTCTCACTTTACAAACATAGTTCCGTTTGCTTTACACAAGCACAAACTTGTTACACTAAAGAAGTACAGACACTACAGAAAAGTTATTCACAAAGCAGTTCATATACGATGATATAGATATATAAAATGATTATATACCAGTTTGCATAAATAAACATGTTATGTATGTGCTATTTTATCATATATATCGCATTCCCCATTACTCAGCATATTGATGAGCGAATATTATTTTAGAGTATAAAAGTGAATAATGTCTAAGTACTTGAATGCTTGATTATTATTTACTTATATACTCTTGTTTCATATTATTAAAATTTGTCGATGATAAAAGATTAGGCGGGAACGCAAGTACCGTTAATCAAGTTATCGTACATAGTAGTAGTACTTTCAACGTAACGGTACATATCTCGTTTCTTTTTCTTCGATACTAGAATTATATATATACACACACATATGTATCTATTTTAATATACAGATACGAACGATCACAAATATGTGGTACGTACGTCATACTAGAATGGTTTACAAATAATCGAAGTCAGTTTAAAATCTCCAGAAGAAGTAAACAAAACATTAATTGCGTCTGTGTGTTCCTGTTGCAATCATGGCTACGAAAAAAAATCTACGATACTATTAACAAAAGGAAAAGAAAAGAAAAGAAAAAAAAAAAAGAAATAAACTTCATCATACCATTACTTGGACATCGGATACGAAATAATTGACTAACTAAGCTTAAATGCCAACAAAAAGAAACAATATTAAAAAAATATTAACGATTAGTATTCGGTAAAATATCGAACATGGCAATAAAGAAGAGGCAAGATCAGCAATAGCTATGTATATCGGCGAGCATAAGGTCGAAATAATTGGAACGAATTGTCTATTTCATTAATTTGTTACGTTCAATGTTTAAAAAGAAAAGAAAAATATATTAACTTACCTGAATATTAATGGAATGAACTATTACTTTCTAACACGGATCTCAAGCAATTTTTACGATACAACGCCACTGAAATTACTGGAAGAAGTAATGATCGGCGTCTGAAGCGAGACGGTTCGTTGTAACAACGGAAACAAAACGGGGTTCGCATAACGGAAAACGAAGCTACACCCAGCCTATAACCTCGACGACAGACACCAACATCCGGTTAACGATATAATTAGCGCCACTTTTCTACCTTAATATTCAAATATAATAATCATTTAATAGAAAAATAAAAATATATTTTATTAAATGTTTATTATGAAATTGAATATTGTTCGTAAAAATATTATTAACTTGTCTTAATTAGAATTAATTCTCTATTTTAATACTGCGTCATATGATTGAATATACTTCCTTCTTATTATAAGATTATCAATCTTTTATTATTTGATATTTCTTTATTCATTTCTCATTAGTTTATTAATTATTATATTTTTATTATACAAAATATGAAGAAAAGAAATCAATTATCTGTTTTATAAAATTACGGAAACGTATTTAATGTTCAAGGACATACGTAGTATGAAACAAGCGCGAAATTCAATCCATAGAAAGTTTAGAATGAAATGGAAATTATTTTAAAAGAAGCTTCCTCAAAAAGATGACAATATTAAAAAGATATATTTTCAATATATTTCAATTATATTATTATTCAAAATTAATAAAGCTTGTAATATCGATAAAAAAAGATATTGAAATATGATAAAGTAGTTTTTACGATCGTATATAAAAAAGATGGCTATAGAGGTCGGTAAGGTATACTAGGTTTCTGGAAAGATCGATTCTTTGTGAAGTTATAGTATATCTAATGAAGAAGCATCATATATTGTCGATTTTATATACGATTATCGACTTTTATATGAAAGTGTATGACAAATGATAAAAAATGTAACTTTGTTAAAACCTTCTCTCTCTCGTTTTTACCAAATCTTTATTACAGCTTGTCCATGGTCAAGAATCACCGACATGTCGATTAAATTAGCGCCATCTACTGAAAACAAAAATGGTGGCTAACAATATGCCCTATCCCTGCCCTGGTTTTATGGCACGGCAAATGTCTGCGTTCTCTAGGCTTCTTTCTATTATGCATTTCCCTTCAACCGACATATCCAATTTTAATGTGAAGAAGGGGAATCATTACCTTGCTGTTGATTCTATATCACGTGTGAAATAAACGAAGCTCTTCTAACCAAACAGAAGGTGATCCAAAACTATCGAATATTTCGCAAAATTATAACCGCATCTATGCAATTCGTCATGTCATTCGCCTTATATAATGAAATTAGCGACACACGATCTCTGTGCGTAAATAATACGCCTTTAATATGTTCTGTCCATTACAGGAAATTACAAAAATACGTGTAACGTTGTGGCAATACAGTAAGGGGTAAACGCATAGTTGTTTCTCCTAAAGCAAAACGGAAAAAGAAATCTTATTTTGCTACATGAATCTACAAGTTACCTAAATATTTTTTATGGCTACCGAAAATGCTATGATGCAGAATCATCAATAGTACTTATATTATATACACTGAAATGCAAAATAACCACAGAGATTTGTATAGGGTTTGTACAGAAATATATATATGCATATAAATTAGATAAAATATTTGCATTATCTTGCTACCTGTTTTTTTATCTTGCTCTTCAAGAAATGCAGAAATAGAATTAGAGTTATATAGACGGTTAATGATATTCCATACATTTATTCAATAAAGTAATTTTATTTTTAAATATATTCATATATAGTTGTATATTCTTATAAAAGGAATTTATGAAATATTAATATTTTGTCAATTCTAACATGTGTATTATTATCATAGAACGTTGGATTTTATACGGATTGGTAATGACAGATAGAACGGGTACAATGAGGCTAGAAGCTGAAATGGCTGCTCCATTGCATTTGCAAAGATTAGAACGTAGCTTGAATATTCAACCATTCTTAAGACAGATTGATGATCTATTTCAAGAGCATGCTAGGTATTATTTTATTTTTTTAATTAGCGTTTAATATAAGAACATTATATTCATTATTCTTCTATTTTATTGTAGCGAAGATGACAAGTCCATGTCTTCTGATTCCTCTGACGGATCTGATGCTTATCTTGATGATGTACTGACACGGAAAGAAGGTATTAATATAATATTAAATTAAAAAAATTAATATTATATTCATTTACTGTTTAAATATTTGACATTGAGCTTAAAAACTGTTTCTAGAAGAAAGAATCAATAAATTAAGATTGTATAATATGTCAAGCGTGGGTGAAGAAAGAAGATGGCTGCAAGACATATTGTTGAGTGATTCTGAAAGTTCAGCGTCTGGTTCTGATACAGATGGTCCTATTACGGAAGAAGATTTTCAAGAAATGCTTAAATTTCATATATTGCGTAAAAAATATCAAGGACGTTTTTATCAAAAACCTGAAGTAAGATTTGAAATAAGTAATGTAATAATAATGTATATTGAATGATAATAGTAAAGTGATTATTTTTCTTTCAGAATATACAGTATCAATATTATAGTGCCGGTTTATTATCCAGTTATGATAGATTTTTAGAACATCAAAAATTAATAGTTGGCAATAAAAAAAAGAAAGATAAGAAACCAGAGAAAAAAGTCATGAAAATTAAGAAAGAAAAAATTCCTCGCCATAGACCATCTGAAGATTATCATGTATGCATAACCTGATATTTATTGCTCTAATGTTTATTAAACTATCTATCGTATAATAATCTATAAATTATTTAGGAAGGTGATTATTTGGATGAAGAATGGGATCGTACGATACCTAAAGAGGAAGAATTAGATGAAGCTGAATTGGAAGCAATAATGCGACATCAGCCTCGTCCACGAGGTCGCAAAAAACATAATAATAAAAGTCCTGAGGTAATGGCAATTAGAAGAAGAAAAATATGGGTTATGATGTCTAAAAAGGAACTTGGAAAAGTGCAAAGAGCAAAAACTAATAATCATAAGGAAATGTTAATAAGTTGTAAAAAAGTAGCTCAACATTGTATGAAATATTGGAGACAAAAAGCAATGCAGGTAAAATATAATTTATCTTATTATTATACATTGTTATTTTCATATTGTTATCATATATAAAATCATTTTACAGTCACAAAAAAATATGAAAGAAACTATTTGGAGAGCAAAAAGGTTGACAAGGGAAATGCAATCTTATTGGAAAAGATATGATCGTGTTGAGCGAGAAACAAGGAGAAGATTAGAAAAAGAAGCCGAAGAACAACGTAAAATGGATGTTGAACTTATAGAGGTGATGTAAAAATATTATTGATTAATCTATCCTTATAATATGAAATGATTCATAATATTTATTTCACGACAGGCTAAGCGTCAACAAAGGAAATTAAATTTCCTTATTACTCAAACTGAATTGTATGCCCACTTTATGTCTCGGAAATTAGGAAAAGCTTCTCCAGAAGAACAACTCAGAATTTTAAATCAATTAGATGAAGAGAAAAATCCTAGACTTATTGGAATAGATGACTACGATAGGTACATCATTTAATAATTACTTTAATAATAGAAATATTTGATCTATTAATTTTCTTTGAATTAAAAAATATAGTGAAGCTATGAAACAGAAAGCAAAGAAAAATGCTACTGAGGCATTTGATAATGAAAAAGCAAGAACAAAACAATTTGATACAGCAGCTGCATCCCAAGAATTACGTCTTAGTGATACACCCGAAAATTTAGAACATCCACAACCTACTATTTTTAAAGGAAATCTTAAGGGCTATCAATTGAAAGGAATGAATTGGTTGGCCAATTTATATGATCAGGTCTGTTTCACGTTAAGTTAGAATATACAAATTGCTAAAGTATTTAAAAAATTTTTAATATATGTATATCTTCAAAATTTGTAATTAAGTAATTAGGAAATTTCTTTTTGTAGGGCATCAGTGGAATTCTAGCTGATGAAATGGGATTAGGAAAAACTGTTCAATCTATAGCTTTTTTGTGCCACGTTGCTGAGAGATATTGTGAGCATATTTAAAATAAAAGTTAAGAGTTTTATTTTTTTTTCATATGTAAATAAATTGAAAATAACAATTTACAGCTGTATGGGGTCCATTTTTGATTATTTCACCAGCTTCTACTTTGCATAATTGGCAACAGGAGATGGCAAGATTTGTACCAGTTTTTAAAGTTGTACCATATTGGGGAAATCCACAAGAACGAAAAATTTTAAGACAGTTTTGGGATACTAAAGATTTACATACAAAAGAAGCATCATTTCATGTAGTAATAACAAGTTATCAATTAGTTATTACTGACTATAAATATTTTAATAGAATAAAGTGGCAGTATATGATTTTAGACGAAGCACAAGCAATAAAAAGCACTAGCAGGTATATTATACTGAATTAGAGAGATTTAAAAAAGTATATGAATAATGGAAAAACTTTGTAATTTATTATACATTGTACGTATTTTCTTTACAGTATGAGATGGAAGTTATTGCTTGGATTTAGTTGTCGTAATAGATTACTATTAAGTGGTACACCTATACAAAATAGTATGGCTGAATTATGGGCTTTACTACATTTTATAATGCCGACTTTATTTGATTCCCATGATGAATTTAACGAATGGTTCTCTAAGGACATTGAAAGCCATGCTGAAAATAAAACTGGAATTGATGAAAGTAAGTCGTTACTTCGCTTTATAATTACTTTTAAAGATTAAAATTTCTATTTGATGTCACATGATCTAATAAATTTTCTTCTACATTTCTATTGATTAGAGCATTTATCGAGATTACACATGATCTTAAAGCCATTTATGTTACGAAGAATTAAAAAGGATGTTGAAAATGAGTTGTCTGATAAAATTGAAGTAATGGTATATTGCCCGCTTACAACACGTCAGAAATTACTTTATTCAGGTATGTTAATTTTTTTATATTATAATTAATTTGTTATATTATTTTATGTAAATCCACTTTATAGTGATATATTATTTTTGCTTTTTATAGCATTGAAGAAAAAAATTCGTATTGAGGATTTACTTCATTACACAGTTGGCGGTGGTGATACAACTCCGAACGACAAAAATTTTACTTCCAATTTAATGAATCTAGTCATGCAATTCCGTAAGGTATGTACACAAAAGGATTAAGTATATATTATAAAATTTTAAATAAAATCCTATTAAAATATGTTTCATAGGTCTGTAATCACCCCGAACTTTTTGAGCGTAGAGATGCTAAATCTCCGTTTTTTATGTGTACACAATCTTTTGAAATGCCAGCATTATTATATACAGAAGGACTTTTGCACCTTGCTTTACCATCCAAAGATCATTTATTGTACAATAAACTGTTTATATTTGCTACGGAATATATTCACAAAGCACTTCATGACGAAAGTCAAAGCAATTTACATGGAAATATTTTTTCATTCAGCAGATTTATTGATATATCTCCAATGGAATTAAATAAAATATTTATAACTGGTATTTTATTTAGGTATGTAATTTTTTAGTTAAATTAATGAATATTGTTGTAAATAGGTAATAGATAGTAAAAAATATATTGATTACTTTATTACAATATATTTATAAACAGATTATGTCTTACAACGATTATGGAAAGAAAGATGAGAATGATACGTTATTGGGATGATTGGTATGTAGATGATAGACCAGCAACACCTAAAGATCAAATGTTGTTGTTACCTAGAAAAATTGAAACGTCATCGCAAACGATCAGTGATATCATTTTTACGGAAAAAATACTTGAAGGAGAAGGTTTATATACACATACTACACATACTATCCATTCAATGCCAGAAACAGTAGCTCACAGAATATTGCGTAGTAGTAAAAAAACTGCTATTCAAATATTAAAAGTAAGTATATTTAAATATTGATAATTTAATGATGGTTAAAATAAAAAATGTGTATAGTAATCTCATCATTGTTATTTGATCATAGAAGGGAGTATCTTCGACAAAGACAGAACAGGGAGAAGAAACGAAATTAACATTGTTACCTGAACATCCTCATCTCCCACGTCCTTTAATTTTTAGATTTTGTCAGCAAACAACTATCCCTGCTTTCGTTTGTGACAATTATCCCAAGGTTAGATATACATTTATATTGACATATAAGAATCAATCTGTATTGATTACGAAATATCTTATTCCCTTTTTATTTTGGAATTATAGGTTCAAGCAAATCCTCGTAAGTTATACGTTAGCAATAGTTCTGCTGCATGTGCATGGAAAAGGCACGAAGATTGCGGTGGACCATTTGGCCAGACTTTACTTTGGTTTGGTTACGAAAGAGCAATTTCTCTTTCTGAATCACAAGATAATTCAAATATGCGTGTAAGACATAGAACATCTACATTCTCGTATGAGCCACTTGGTGGATTATCTGCATGTAATCCAATAAATGGATGGTCTAATATTATTGTGCCAGGCATGTATATATATTAAAGATATTCATTTATATGTAAGTAATAGTAAATTATTTATATAAACTTTAATATAAACATTCTCACATTGTGTATAATATGTTTTAGACAAACAAACCTTAGTAACGGATGCAGGAAAACTTTCTGTTCTTGATAGCCTTCTTCGACGTTTAAAAGAACAAGGTCATCGCGTTCTTATATATTCACAAATGACAAAAATGATTGATCTACTAGAGGTAATATGAAAGTTCAATTTTTATTTTTCTCTTTTTTTTTAATTAATTTAATTAATAATAAACTCATGAATCTAATTTTGTAGGAGTACATGTATCATAGAAAGCATACGTTCATGCGATTGGATGGTTCTTCAAAAATTTCGGATCGTCGTGATATGGTTGCGGATTTTCAAAAGAGGTAAATAGAAATGGAGTTTACATTAATTACAAACATTTTTAGTTCAAAGCAAAAGCAGTATCTTATGTTTACTTTTTCAGAGCAGACATATTTGTTTTTCTCTTGAGCACTAGAGCTGGTGGTCTTGGGATTAATTTAACTGCTGCCGATACGGTACGTAATAACTTTTTTTTGTTAATTTTTTTCACTTTTATACGTTTTCTTAAAAGTTTCTATTAATACATAAAATAATGTTATAGGTAATATTTTACGATAGTGACTGGAATCCAACAGTGGATCAACAAGCAATGGATCGTGCCCATAGATTAGGACAAACTAAACAAGTTACTGTTTATCGATTAATTTGTAAAGGAACTATCGAGGAAAGGATATTACAAAGGGCACGTGAAAAAAGCGAGGTTTGTTCAACAGATTAATCGATCTACATTCTGCTATTTGTGTGTATGTAGATATATATATGTTTTTCTAACATACATTTTCTTACAGATACAACGTATGGTAATAAGCGGAGGGAACTTCAAGCCGGATACTCTCAAGCCAAAGGAGGTAGTTTCACTTTTGCTGGATGATGAAGAGATTGAAGCGAAATGTAAGTATAATTATAAGTTAAAAGAATATTCTTTAACACTTTTTATTATTGTGTCTTTCTGTTTATCATTGTATAACTATATAAATACATACACACACACACACACACAATAGAAATATATCTTACGTTATACATCGTGGATCGTTGAACGAAAAATGATAAACGAATAAATTGGGTGGAAGGTTATGCACAATAGTATTATGCTCATTAGGTTATGCTAATGCCTTACTAACGAATAATAATAAGAGGAGTAACGGAATGTGGTACATATCTATCTATAAATTTGTATCCATATATTTTAGATAGCCAACGGAGCGAGGAGAGAAAGCCGCACGTGGACGAGGCTCGCCTTGAGTCGAGCCTGCACCACAAGGAGAGGGACAGGAAGAGGAAGTTAACCACGTTTCCGGTCAAGGTGAGACAGACACCCTTACATTATTATCACCCGCACTTCTTCCCATTATATTTTCTTTCTCTTTTATCGCTTGTACGTATATCTTTTCCTTCCTTTTTCCTTTCTACATGCAATTATGTGCTATCTTTACTACGTCCTTATTCTAATGATCTTTTCTTCAAAGTCACTGATTTCGCATGATGATTCGAAGAGATTATGTTTGATGGATACCAATGGCGATAAAGTCACTGATAATTCTCAAGTTAATTCAAATGACAATAAACAAGTGATAAATTCGATACAAACGCATCATCAGAACAATCATCAACAAGTCGACATTCCTGAAGAACATAGCGTTCCTGCTAGTCCAATCAAGTCAGAGGTTTGTATAATGAAACTGATTCACAATGAATACTTATTTCTCATTATATAAGAAATTAATTTTTAATGATAGGACGAAACGAGCAATGAAGGACTAGTCGTCGACGTGGACGGTCCTGTGATAGGATCGAATGCTGATTCTAGACAATCTTGCGTTAATCAGTTTGGAGAATCGACAAAATCTGGACATCTTGGTCACAATTTTGTAATGAGTGGAAATATTAGCGGACGAATGCGACCGAGCGTTCGTGGTACTAGTAAAAGAGGAAGGCCACGGGGTTCTCGAAGAGGTGGACCAGTCGGTGGAAAAGGTAGAGGCATTTTCCTGTTTCATTCTTCATCGAAAGGTACAGGCACTACATCTCAATCATCTTCAACGACAACTAGCAGTGTGTCTTCTCAGGGTGATCAATCTTTGCAACATGGTAAGATTTTATTCGTATTAAAAGAGAAATTAATTAATCGTTTAAAAAATTTCTCATTAATTATTAATATATCCTTTGGATTATAAAATGACAATTTAGGAAGGAACGAACGAACGAACTCATAATTATAATCATATAAATTTACATAATTTAACATACTTGATAAAATCATAGTTTCGTGAAAATGGCTTTTCGTGACGCACCCTCGTTTTAATGTAGGGTTAATCCCTGGCTGACTCTTCTATACTCTATCAGTCCCTTTGCTTAAGTCCCCTTTTCTCTCTCTCTCTCTCTCTTTCTCTCTCTCTTTTTTTCTTTCTCTCTCTCTTTTTCTCTCTCTCTCTCTTTCTCTCTCTCTTTCTCTTTCTCTTTCTCTTTCTCTTTCTCTTTCTCTTTCTCCTCTCTCTTTCTCTTGTTCCTTATTTCCACACTTGGTCAGGTTCTCGTGGGATTTTGCAGTGCACAAACGAAATACGCCCATGGGCCCGTATTCGCGTTTATCCCTTCGATAGAAGTGTGGATCAACGAAATTCCCTCGCGAGCACATGTGCGCACAAGTGCCGAGGGGAACGTTTAGAGTTTAGCGATAGGGCAAAATCCGAAAGTACCCTCTCAAAGTCGGTCCATTTTCCTCTTACCCCTATGGAGAAAGTGTCATGACTCATCCCTACAATCGTATTTTTCTTGTTCCATTTAAATAGTTCGCTTGATCCATATTTTTACAGTAAAGAAGAGTAGATAAACTCTTGAAAATCAAATTTAAAAAGTAAAGTAACAAGTGAATAATAATAAGAATTAAATAAAAAAAAAAAAAAAAAGAAAATAAATAAATCAAAGAGAAGCTTTAAAGGAATAAAAAAAGAAAATAAAAAATAAAAATTATGAGAAGTTTCCAAATGGAAAAAAATCAATGCATTTTGCGAGAGGAATCGAATGATGATGATGTCGTAGCACATGTTGATGCACTCGAGATCAACGCAATCTTATTTGTCAGCAGACTTTGTTCTCGGTGCATCGTGTTATGAGCGGCTGACTCGAAGGAGGAACAAGACGGGTAAATGATCTCACGTAACGACACGTGGACCGAAGTTGATTCGGTATGCTGCGCGTATGCTCGTGCTACATACACGAAAAGGAAAGGGGTCGGTTTCTCACTTGTCGTTGACTGGAAGGCGAACGGACAATAGCAGGTGCGGAGCGAAGGCGACAGCTGTGATCGATGCTCTTCTTAGGTTTTCGGAACTTGCTTACATCTTTCCCAATTTCTCTCTCTCTCTTTCTCTCTCTCTCTATCTATCTATCTCTCTCTCTCTTTCTAATTCTCTTTCTCTGTATTTCTCTCTATCTTCATCAATGTTTTCTTTTATTTATCTGATTATGTTAAGCTTTTTAAAATCCGTTTTTAAATTTGATCAGTCATTTAAATTACTTTTGATTGATCGCCATTAAACAATTATGAAATAAATATTTTAATATTAATTTTTATACTGGAAGAGATACAAGTTTTAAAAGAAGCCGAATCAACGATTGAGACACGTTCATAGTTCAAATACCTATCACGAACAACGTCCTTATCGTGACCGCTTTATTTACGTAACCCTTCATATTGAAATGTATTGTCGTGATGCAAATAAATGTGAAAAAGTTATTGGATTTGCGAATTATTCCGTCGCGTTTTGTCGCCAACTCGTACCATACCGTATCGTACCGTACCGTGCCATATCGTACCGCATCGTATCATCGTACACTTCGATTTTATTATTTTTCTATACCGGGCAATGAAGTAAACATATGTATGTAAGTATGAATGTTCGAAGAAAGAGCTATTAGAATGAATTAGGTTTGACACGAAATAAAAATAAATCTCACAAAAATTAAATAATACAAGATGATAAAGAGAAGAACTAATCTGGTAAGTAACTAATTAGTCGCTAAATTTTAATAGACGCGCTTGGACTGTATATCTATTTCTTTTTCTTTTTTTCTTTTTCTTCTTCTTCTTTTTTTTTTCTTATTTTATTTATCTCTCTTTGTATCGGTACGCGAAGACCAGGACAGTTCGATATAAGTACGTGTGGGCGAAATTCTCGCGTAGCGAGATAGAGAACGAAGGACACAAAGAAGCTGCCGGTGGATTCGACATAGCTGAAAGCGAATGGAACGCGAGGATTCGCGGAATGCCGCCGGTCCGGCTGACTCAACCCTTCCTTATCCTATCCTTCCACTATTATCTCGTGGAATCTTAACTGCGTTCAATCATTGATCACAAGCTCCTTTCCCACCTTTTTTCTCATTCTCTTTGTCTAATCCGATAGTAGCTACTTCGTTGTTAATTTTTCACAATTACAAACGTTGGCAAAACAAATATCGCTTATTTTCTTTCATCCTTTTTCTCTTTTTTTTTCTCAATTAATAAATCGTTCTATTAAATCGATTTAATGTAATCGGAACAAGGAGTAACATCGATCCGTGCTTTCATCGAAAATTCACGAATTCGTATTTTTCCTCTCTTTCCCATCGTCGAGTGTCCACTTTAGAGTCCTCCAGTCGAGGAGAACAATTTGAATGGGATTGGGACGTGCCATGGAATGCGTAAGGATTTGGATGGGAATAAGGAAGAAAGGACTATATAGAAAGGAAAGTAGGGGAGGAGAAGGCAGCCGAGACACGTTCCTTCTATGTCCTCGTGCGGCTACTGACCTTCGACCCTGTCGCTCCACCCGCCTTCCTCTATCTTCGCTATATTTCTCAATCTTTTCTTTTTATTCCAGACTATATCTTGTCTCTCCGGACCTTACGAATGCTGGGAAAAGATGCCTTGGCACGAACCGAATGGTTTTACAATATTTCTTTTCGATGAATAAATTGATCTGTAGACTGATATTTTAAAGGGGCTACTGTCCAGAAAACTGACGTTGCAATCTTCAAAATTATCATAATACAATTTCGATAGTGTTTAACAGATTTACATAAACCTATTTACTTATCTTTTACCAAGTGATCAATATTTTTGGGTGATATTATTAAAACATGAAGTACCTCGTGATACATCATAAATATTTGCAAATCGGTTATTGTTATAGGATCGCAAGGATGTACAGGATCGACTGACGGTGATGGTCCTAGCACTGTAGGGCCCTTAGGACCAGTCGGTTCTTTGGGTCCATTACCAGGTAGAGGCGGAACCGCAGCAATTCGTCGTGGTCCAGGTCGACCTAGATTGAGACCAAGTGGTCCGGGACATCAAGGTTATCGTATCCCGAGTGGGCATCATCATGGAAAAAAAGTGCAACGTCCTCTCCCCGTTCCCCTACGATCTCATCAAACAATCTCAAGTGTAACTCAACATAAATCATTGCAAAGAGTCGTTGGTTCATCTGTACATTCGCCAACATCAATGTCAGCACCAAGTACAACGGCGTGTTTTTCATCTACTTCCGATGATCCGCGTCCTTTCGGATTTTATACACAGCAACAACAACAACAACAGAAACAACGTGAACAAACACCTGCACGAAGATTGTCCTCCTAATTATTAGTGAGATTGTTGTGTAATCTTCGTTCAATGTGGCTATTAAGCATGACAGATCTTGGAGTTAAAACATCGATTCTTCGATTGGTTACAGGGATAGAATTCTTGCCAAATTTCTAAGTTCTCGTATTGTACAAATTAGTACGAGGTTATTCGGCAATATATCTTTAATGTAACCGAAGTTAGACGTTTCTGTACACGTATTTAGGATACAGTGTGCAAGGAACGCGATACTTCATTGATTAGGAGGGAAAAAGTGATAGTCGTGAGCGAAATGTTAATCGTTATCATTGAGTAACGATGAGGAAGAGTCCAATTTTTGTTGTTCATTCCCTTCCATTCGCTCATGACTCGTCGTCGATCCGGACTCGTTAGTATCGTTTTAGCAATATTCCGTCGCTGGTCTCGGTTGGCCGATATTTTTTACGCGTGTTATGCGAGACACTACTGCGCAAATTCGACTTTGTAAAAGAAAGGTATTTATATTAGCAATAAACGAAACAGTCTTCGCGCGCACGCGCGATTGTACATCGTACATCGTATTTTATCTGTTGACGTTTCAATTTCTGCGTCCTTTCTCGTGCATTATGTGCATACATTTGTTCGAGAATTTATTGGGTATAAAACTGAATAAACAACTACGCAGATTATTTCGTATCAGTCGATAATTCATTGTCTATTTATTGCAGGGATAAATTGATCCAGGTTAGTAGTGATCGCGAATGCACCGATAAATGCATTTGCGAAGCATCGCCTTGAATATTCTTTTTTATCAATAGTAGTAATAGTCAATAGGCTGTCAGACAATAGATTTCACATGTCGCAATATATCGCTAATATATCATATTTTCTTCGGAACAAAACGTAATAATCTTCTTTCACTTTAAATCGCTTTCTAAGCAACGATAATAACGAATATCAATGTGGAACACATAGTACAGCAATCGTTATAGTTACAAATCAATATATCGTTAAATTATTAGCTTCATGTATTTCACGACTTTATCACCAATAATTTTCTATAATGACTAGACGAAGATTCGAACAATTTTAATACGTACGTATATATGTTTTATTTTTGCAAATTGAGTCACATTATGGCCTCGAACTTAGCAAGTACAAATCCGTACATTTACTGGTGTGACAGCAAAGGTCCGAAAGCTGGAGGCAATGTTCACTGATGCGCAAGTACGAAGTTGCAGCTGCCGGTGAAGCAGCGTCGTCATCTGCGTGATTGGATTCAAGCCGATCGTATGCCGGATTTCGTCTTACGTTTGATGCCTGATGGTGACCCTAACATTTTTCCTAACCCCACTAGTACTTTACTTGTTTATCAATTGTTTCGAAGTTCTGACGAGTTTTGGAATATTTCAATGTTGAAATAAAAATTATTCGAAAATTTTTATTATTATTAAATTGTTAATTTCAGAATATATACGAAAGGAAGATTATATATGTACGTGTGCGCCTATCTATAGAGGTATAATACGTAATTACAACATCCTTATTCACCTTTCCGAAGGTTAATCTGTGTCAAAGGTTGCAATGAGAGGACGAAGAGAAGGGAGAAAGAAGGACAAAGGAGAAAGTTGAAGATAGCGGGTGCATCAGGAGGGTGGAGACAAAGAAAGGAAAAAAATAAGCCGAAATGAACTTGGAAATCGAATTGCCATACTTGATCGGCTTAATGTCCCCTGTGTACAGTGCATCGGACTGATCGTTGAGAGGTATTGCGGGAGAGAAAAAAAAGCGGTGAAGAGAGAAAGAGAGAGAACAGAGACCTTGCGACGCACCTGCTCTCAGGTGCAATGCCTCTTCCCCTCCTTTTCTCTTCTCTCACTCTTTCTTTCTCTACTACCTTCCTTATTCTGTGAATACGTATGTATGTACATATATACAGACGTATATGTCGACTTTAATCCTCGACCAATTACTTCGAGTATCATCTACACTTGCATCTTTCATCTTGAATATTTTTACTTATGCAGGGTGAGTCACCTCACGTCCTACCCTGAAATATATCTCTCTTCGATCTTTTTTTTCTTATTTCGTTTTTTTTTCTTTTTACAAAAAAATCAAGATTATTCTCTTTCGTCAACGCTTTGACTCTGTCGATTCGATTTTATATAAATCAATAAAACTTGTTATACATATTTTAACATGAATTTGTTTGAAATTGAGTATTTATTATTGATTAATTTTCTTCGTTAATTTTTTCGAATTAATTTCTTATCGATCATAGAACATTGTTCTTTCTAATGCTTTCGATATCTTGAAAAACTAAAAGTAATGTTTTAGGGAAACACGTTAGATGACTCAGATCAAATACTCATCGCGTGAGATTCTTAGCTGGCAATTCATAATGTATCCGATTACGAATAGACACTTGAAGGTATTATGATCTAATTTAGAGGTATCCATAGCCATGCCTGTGGGCAAGGTCGTCCACCTCGTTCTTTCCGGATTTCTTTTCGAGTCGTTCGAGTGTCCGATATTACACAAACGGACGTTATCCTGGTATCCGCGATATTCTTGTTCGGTGTATTAAAAGAAAGTCGTTACGTTCCTTCGAGGAAAGTTGTGGTGGGAGTAACGGAGAACACACGCGAGACAATGTAACGCGCTCTTAAATTAAAAGCGTGACGAGTAAAGAGAACCGATCGGTTAAAATACGTGTATAAAATTTAGAACGACTCTTCGTAAATGTATAATTGGCCGAGATTTACCAGCCGTGCAACTTTCTATGTTAATTTTTCTTTTGCGAATATGTAACGTTGTTTTTTTTTTTGTATCTCTTTTTTTTTTTTCTTTTCACGATATAAGATACCAATGAAATCGTATGAGTTTTGGTGTTGCCGATTTAAAAAATAAGAATAATAGAGAAAGAAAGACACCAATCGGTAAAATTCTCCAGTTCACAAAGGCACGCCGATCCTTATGATCGAAAGTTCGAAGAAGTAATCTAACGAATTATATCGCGCTTTTAAAACTTTGACCGGTAAGAATTGGTGCTCTTGTAATTGGCTGAATTGGCCAATGAAAACATGTTCAGAACATTCCAGTAGCGGACGATTCACCTGTTGATTCGCGAGAAGGACTTCCTGTATCGCTTGATTCTCGGTATTTCATTCGGAAAGATCGTAATCTATAGTATACTGTAGATTATATGGTAATATATAATCTCCAGTATGTTTTGCGAAGATAATTAATTGGTTTTTATCATTATTCCTCATTTGCAAGGTTTTTGTCGATCGCTAATTGAGAGCGAGTTATCGTCGATCATGAATGAAGAATAAAAAGAGAAAAAAGAAAAAAAGAAAAGAAAGAACAACAGTGACAACGAAAGAAATAAAAAAGGAGAGGTAATAAGATAATATTAAAAATCTTGAATTCGTTGTAAACGAAGTTTGAAGGTTTTTGTAATTATATATATTCTTCAGGGGCAATTAGAATGTTCCTCGTCGTCTGGCGATCTCTTCCTTCGATCGGCCGGTAGAGAACCGTGCTGGAATCGGCCGTGCGAGTCGAGTCGCTTGTTCGCTTCGCATCGTCGGTATCTATACCAATTACGAACGGCGGCTGGCCAAGACGAAATTAAAGCTTTTATTTCGGCGTGCGAAGGGAAAGAAGTAACGTCGGCGGAGTCGAACGAGCGAGCGAACGGAATTAGCCAAGTGAAACGGTGAACCTCCGACCCTTCTACAGCTTGAACAGGCTCTCTTATGGTACCTAACATGTGTATCACGAGCGTATATACCATAGATGCGTAAGTATACGTATCTTATGTAGACAAGGGCCACACGCGTATGGATATTCTCCTCTCTATGTTCTGTCACGCTATGTTGCTGAAGCTTCGTGCCAAAAAATGAACGCCTTACCGTTCCCCAAAATTTTTACTCCATACGTTTCTCTTCCTCTGCTCGAATCCGTCATCACGCAGCGCATATTTGTGGTTTTCACGCATTCGTGAGTGGATATGATTTACTTTTTCTTTTTTTTTTTTTTTTTTTTTTTTTTGGTTTTGTTCATTTTTTTCTCTTTCCTCTTGATTGCAGACACTCAAATCTGTGTCACCTCGACAACACCTATCATTGTTTTCTAGTTTCTTTTTTTCTCTTTTCTTTCACAAATATGAATAAACCTTTTGTAATACATTGTAATAGTCACTTTTATTGTATTACGTGGCAAATGATTTGAAAACCGGACTAAAACTTTACGTTTCTTTTGAAATCTAAATTATTTCCATCGAAACAGTAAAGTACTTGAGAATTCTGAAACTCGTTCGTAATCGCAAAGTAACATTTCGAGGGAGATTCGTAAATACGTAGATAGAACATAATGTTTCCCGTACTTAAGTTGGGTTAGCTAATTTACCGTTGTTGGGAACGCTTTCGATTCAGCTTAAGTAAAATTTAGTGCACAGACAGAGCAAGCTGTTTAGAAATTCAGATCTTTGAGATTACAATGAAGTATCACAGTGAACTAATTTTGTCCGTTAACATGCTTTCTTCATAGGCATTTTATTTCTAGCATTAATATACTTGTTAAATAACACAACTGATTAACGATATAACAAACTCTCTTTTAATACTAATTACATTTCAAAATAATCTCTGAATTTCTCCATGACCCTAAATACATGAAGGAATATGAATTAATCTAGCATGCGATTGAATGGACGAAGAAGAATTATTAAAAGGACACCGTTAAAAGAAACTTTATAGCTCTTGGCTAGGACTAAAGACATCGGCGTCGTCGGCTAAGTCGGCGTCAGCGACGGCGAGGCACCGAGCGTACTTCCTGCCGCTTGACCGGAAGTCGCGAGTCAGAGGCTCGGCTCTACGTAGGCGTTACGCTTCCTTACGCGTATCTACAGTCTCGTGGCAACGAAACAAGCAGTTTCGCCTCCACTTTGCTTACTATTTGCCGAAGAAAGCAACCCTTCGTTTTGGCCTACCTCGTGGTCCAAATAATACTTGTCAAATTTATATACTTCACTTTCATTAACACATACAGATTTACTTTCTAATCAATTTCATATATGCAGTGTGTTTCAGAGCATGTGGGTATAACTTCGCTAATGGATTCAATACATTAAAATAAGAAAAAAAAGTTCATATGAACATATTTCCGATATCAACTTATTTCTTACATAAAATCGTTTATGTATTATATTAATTTTTATTTGCCTTTACAGAAATTATCCGAAGTGATTACCTTCGAGGATCGATTATGGAGGACCAATTAATTGGTCGTTGAAATTAAATTCAATAGAATTTTATTTGTGGGGACACTTAAAGCGATTAGTTTATACAAAAGAACAATAAATAACGTTGAGATAATCTAGCAATATATTATTTTATTGGCAATAAATTTCTACAATATCAGATAACTTTGAGCAAGTCAGAATCTTAATAAGAGGTCTAGAAATTAATATTCGTGTTGAAGGTAGTCACTTCGAGTAATTTCTTATAATGGCAGGTAAATAATTGATGTAATATAAAAACAACTGTTTGGAAACAATCGGTTATGTCGGGCATATGTTAATATGAACGTCTTTTCTTATTTTAGCGTGCTGAATTCACTAGTACAGTTTATGTTCTGAAATATACTCTATATAAATCCATGTAGCGCCTTTAATAAGTTTATTATCATAAAAAATACATATACAGAAAAATAGTCACTTTTACAAGTGTAAGAGACAATATTTCATGACTCCTAAGGACAACTGGCAATTACCTCTTTTATTTGAAATGGCAATTAAAAGAAAGAACTGGTCTATTCAAAATGGTATCATTTAAAGGAACAGCTTTCACAATGGGTCTACGCGGTGAAATGTAAGCGCCTACGAAAGCCATAAAAGTTACAAACCTGGACGATCCTCGTTTCATGTAGGTTGAACGCAGAACGAAGGGGAATACCTCGAAGAGACGGCTTCAAGCGTACATCCGGATGATATAAAGGAGAAGTCCGACTTTGCTCGGAGGAGCCATTAAATTTTATTTCTTTTATTTCACATTCGGTATGTTTTAATAGATGTTAATCTTTCCTTCAATTTCTATCTTCGAAACTTAATAGATTAATATTTATAAATATAAGTTCAGATAAGTATCATTGATACTATTTCTGAATAGAATAATATTTTAACTGAAAATGAACAAAACTCAATGATATTTTTAAATTAATGAGAATAAATTGAAGTTAGAAAATTCATTTTTAAACGTTCATTCGGCCATGTTGGCAGAAGGAGAAATTTCGAGGAGGAAGAAGCGGTATCGTAAGGAAGAATAATTCTTCACTGGTAGGACTTAGTGGCTTGGAAAGAAATTATCTTCCGGTCCGTGCACTCGGCAGGAAACCTAATGTCAGTCTTCCTGTCGTGGGAATGTTCGCGGTCCGTATCAAGGTCTGGACGAATACGAATCGAATGAAAGCAACTCCTCCGCGAATGAACTTTTCATTTGATTCTCATTATCCCAGGATGAAAAACTAACCGTTCATCTATATAAGTTATCCTGACCTTACTTAAAATATATTTCCTATTATCCAAAAGAAAATAGATTTTCAAGCTCTCTTGCAATTTAGAAACCATTTAAAAAAGAGAAACGTGATCGAGAGGACAGCTTAGAATTTAGGAATCGAATAATCGGAAAAGAAATTCCGTCCACGTTTGTCCCGAAAGGAAAAATTCAATGCTCCTTTTTCCTGACGCTCGAACGAGCATTCGTTCGCATCTTTCAAGAAATTGGAAGGGGAGAAAGCATTGTCGTCGTGACAATCGGACGTGGCGCGCGTGCCACGATAGAAACGTGCCTCGAGTGGCTCCATCAATGTGAAGAGAAAAAAGAAAAGAAAGAAAAAGAAGAGAAGAGAAGAGAAGAGAAGAGAAGAAAAGAAAAGCATCCGAGGAGAAATCAAATCGCCGGAAAAGCTTAGAATCCCGTAGATAAAAGGAAATGACGGCTCGCACGTGCGACCACAAGATAAAGAGAGAAAGAGATATATAGAAAAGGCAAAGAAGACGAAGACGAAGACGAAGAAGAAGAAGAAGAAGAAGTGGAAGTGGCGCGTGGCATCGCCGAATAAATATCCGATGCCGCCAGATGTTGCGGTGAAGCCCACAGCTGCCGCGCCTCGCTGCCCTCCTTTGCTTTTCCTCGCGGTTTTTTTCATACCAGCAAGCAGGTAGACACCAACGCTTTCGTCCACTGGTGGTATTCGATTCTTTCCGATCTTATTTAGTCTTCGCATGATCGCTTTCCAAACTATCTGACCTATCCGGATCTAAGTATTCAGATTTTAACTCTCTTTCCTTATCTTCTCTTCTTCATCTCATATGATGCACATTCTGATAGAAATGTAAGTTTACATTTTTTCTTTCCTCTTTTCTTTTTTTTTTTTACGAGTCTCATAAACAGTAAGACTCTTCTCTATTAGAACATATTTATATAGATTTATACTATAAGCGTAAGTGTTCGTGCATCAGAGTTTGTAGAAGGATTCAAGACACGAGCGCTTTTATTGGACATCATATACCATGCATACTACGTATATACGGATTCACGTATAGGTGTGTGTGTGATCATACATTTGGCAAACCGTACACGTGTATGGATTATTTCAATGGATTTTTTTTTTTCAAGAGGAATCATCCCTTTCTCGACCGTACCATGTGTACATTATACTTAAATAAACACGTGTAGGTACGTATGAATTTATTTTAAATAATGATTATGTATATACTATAAGATGAAGAAATAAATTCATGATTTTTTCTTTTGCGCTCTTTGCCCTAGAATATATCCATAGCCCCCATTCCTTACCATTCCTCTAGGATTTAATAAAGAGAAAAATTTGAAAGGAGATCTAAAGAGACGCGAAGAGGATGATTTCCGTATCGGTTCGTAGAACGAGACACATGGGAGGAAAAGGAAGAAAGCGAGAAGGGGATTCTTCGTGCGAGAAGAATAAGATGGGAAGGAAGTGGCGGTGGGGGTCGAAAGCGAATATCCTTCCTGCCCGGGAGTTGTAAACAGGCAGCTGCTCGGATTTAAGCACGTGCTACCACCGTGCTACGATGGCTGCGTCATTGCGTGGATAGGTAGGTTGGTAAGCAGAAAGCTAGGTGATTCTCTACTATACCGCTTAGCGCGCGCGAGATACGTGTACTCGCACACGATTCGTGTATCCACGCGCACGATATACTCGGGCACGCATGCGTGTCACCCTCCGTTTCTGGAACGTAACCAAGTTCCCCCCTCGATTTACCATCTACGAACGGTTCCTTCAGCCGTTCCTTCGTTGGTATCCTTCAGGTTTTTACGATAAAATGATTTTTATGATGGGATGGATAATAAAATGACATTTAATTATAGGTATGTTAATAGACGAGTAAATTTCATCATCGTAGATACGTGATCCGTCGAATTGTAAGTATCGATGATGGTTAATCATGGTTACAGAATCCGTGCATGTATACTGTGAAAAATGAATATAATCGTGGCGAATAATGAAATCGTTCTCTTTTTTTTTTTTTTTTCGTATTTCTTTATTAATGGAAATTATCCTTATCGGGATTTTGGTCGTCTAACCAAAAGAAGTATGGTTTAACGAATGTGAAACTCGATTTGAAAGAAACCTGTACAGTCGAAGATCGGGACCCCTTCTACAACTTAATAAGATTCACCCCTCGGAATGAAAATCTGTTCGTACATACGCCCGTGCGCAAATTGGATCACGATAAATTGTACGAATGCGATTTTACAAGTTATCCTTTCAACGACGAATGTTTCTTAACTGAGCTCGAATGAAAAATCTCAGATGATTGATGGTTATTAATTTTCCGAAATTTGCAGGTGTATTCTCGTGAAATTCGCTATCGAGCTGGTACTTTAGCAGTTCGTGTATCTTACGAGATGCGCAGGACTAGAATATTACTGAGGATATTTATTGGTCAGCCCTCTCGTTGCCATACCTGATAATCATGCGACACCTGTTACGACATAACACTTACTTAATTGGAGGCCTACAAACAGCTGCCCACACGCCGAACCAATCACGGCGCTTTGCCTGAAATTCTTCGTTGGTCGTGACATCCCCTGATCGCGCACCTGTTCCGATCAAATATTCTCCCGTGAAAATCCTTGACCAAAATTTTTTTAACAGGGAAAGTCTACGAGGTTCCCAATGTACTCACAAATTCGACTTACACTGATTTCGGAAACATCGATGAAAATAAATCACGTTTATCAGGTGCTACCTAAACTGCACCTGTCCGCACCAACCAGTCAGACTTCTCGATCGAGTATTCTTAAAATTGCGAAATCTCTATTAATTTGTGATGTCTACGATATATATGAAATACTTTTTATTTCATCAATTTATTGTCAGCTGAAATTTAAGTTTCTGAAAGTCAATAATAATACTGCGCAAATTGATCTATTTTAGATAGTATAAGTAAAGCATTGATTGAACTTAACAAAAGTCCATTGTCGTTAATCGCGCATTCATCGCATGAACAATTGAAATACAATAGTACCGATCGAATGTCGATCTTATGATTTCCACAATTAAGAAAGTGATCATTGATTTTGCATTATATTCTATCGGTTCTCGATTTACAATTTTTAGTGTTAAATTTGTCTCATTGAACGTCCCATTGAAGAACTTAATCGCTCGACGAATAAGATAGTATAGTTAGTTCGTATAATAATTATAATGAACGGATCGGTTGAACTAGGGCGTTACCGATATTCAAACCATTATTCGAAGCACAGATGGTTGTCCTCCATCAAAAGGAAAACTTTTCTAGGTCGAAGGAAAAGGAAAGGACACCATCCGGCTTAGCCGAGGCTCAGGACGGTGTCTGGCTTGTTCGCTGATGGTGGTAGGAGGGCATGGCACGTGCCATGAAGGAAAGACATGCAGCCTGACTGGCAGCGATACTTTTCTGTAGCTATAGCATCCGCGAGGACGATCTTGCATCTGTTGCTTTTTTCCCTTCTTAAGTTCCGAAAGCCGAAAACGGCGGTTCACTTAAGATACGCTTTATCTTTTTGTACCACCTGGTTCGTAGAGAACCGATAACAAGATCGATGAATCTTTGTCATGTAGAAAAGGAAAATGAAAAAAAAAGGAAAAAAAAAGAAAGAAAAAAGAAGCTACAACGCCGAAGAATCTCGCGAAATTTGACACTTTAGAGCTACCAACATTTTTCAAATCCTTGACATTTGTAAAATGATATTCAATTATAACTAAAGTCGTTACCATATGACGCGTAGAGAGAGAGAGAGAGAGAAAGAGAAATATATGTAGAGAATGCAACGATGTCAATCGATGCGTCCATTCGAGAACGGTAAAGCAGCATCCACACATTTCCATCGATGGGTACCATCTGTCGTTCTTTTTTTCGCTTCTTTCTTTGCACAAACAATTAAGGTCGATCGAATTTTACGAGAAGAGCTCGGTTTCCAACTTATCAAGCACGCACGCGTCGCTTCATTATTCGTGCACTTTTAAACACGTCTTATCTCAAATTTCTCTCTCGGTTGGAGAGACACACGTTGTTCTCGACGAACCTGCTCTTTCTTTCTCGCTCTCGTTTCTTTTACAAACGAGGATGAGCAAACGCGTGCCACGAATTATCATTCCGCATGTTCATGAGCGTTCGGTGGCTGACACAAGGTAACAACCTGAGTACCCTCTGTCATAATTCACTGACCATTAGTACCTTACATCATAATGGAATAATGTTTCTACTTAAGTCGTTCGTATACGTGAGGTGAAGGTTAATTAATAAAATTATTTAAACAGACGATTGATCAAAACCGATGATTGATCATTCGATGTATCAGACATCGTGATGATATAAAATCTTTTAAGAACACTTTCTGAGATTTGAAATCCGAGAACATTAATAACATCGTTTTAAAAGAAAATATACAAGATCGGAGCTGGATAAAAATTTCATAAAAAATTAAAATCATCCTTTAGACACCTAGTCTAATATATATAATATTATTTATATATGAGTACTTTCAATTATCGTAACACCCGTTTAACGTGACAACACGTTAGATCGTAAAACCTAACACTTTAGCGTAAAAGTAGCTTGACGAAAGGAGGGACGTGATGAGTAGAGTCTCGAGAAAAAGGGGGAGAAGCCAAAGCAAGCTTGTGGCATTTTCGATAGCAATTTCGTATCACTGCTCGACCGGCACGCGGTACGCGTACGCTTTGCTCGAGATAGGTGAAGGGAGGAGAAGGAGGAGGTGATGTTGGAGGGGAGGAAAAGAGGAAAGAAGAAGCGCGAAGGGGAAGACGAGAAGGGGCAGATGGCATCGTCTTCTTCGCAGCCAAGTGGCAGCGGGCACACGCCAACCGAGTCGAAACATCTGCCGCTACTTCCCAGGAGTACAAGAGAACCACCGACTCGAAGGCAGCAGGCCCCTCTAACAGGCAGTCCCTTGGACTTGGAGACCCGAACTTTCTTATTTCGTATCTTTTCCAACCACTGTTTCCTCTCCCACCAGTTCCATCCCACTCTTTGCGAGCTATTTCTTTTCCTTCTTCCTTTTTTCTACAAACTTTTGCCGGACGCGTATAGCACCTTTCCCTGCAGAACTTTTTCGGCTTTGCTATTTTCACTTATGGTTTTCACAGATCCCAAGTTATTTTTAGTTATTTTCCGATCTACTTAGAACCATTTTTTAAAAAACTACCGATGGATCGATCGGATCTTGAAGACATCTTGTTGACGGTGTCTCATATATCCAAATATATGTAAGTATACATGCGCATCGGTGAGTGGATCATATAGAAAGTGATTTTGATGCGATAATTTGTTCTAATCCGTCAGGTGTCAGTAAAATGTGACAAAATCTAAAAGAACGTAGTGCTATAAATTCATATTGAAAAAGCTTGTGACACTAATCTACAGAACAGAGAAAGCTGAATAAAGGAAACGAATATCTCTGCTTCCCCCTTCGTTCATCTTCTCGGCATCTGGCACACCAGTAGTCCAAACATTCTTTTGTCATGAGTACCTATCCTTCTGTAAGTAAATGGCTCATACCTGCCGACGATGGGCCGGCAACGAACAAGCGGCAATGGCCCAACGCCGGCTGCATCGTGTAATATTCGCGATACTTGCCGATCAACGCCAAAAAGCACTTGCCTCCTTGAGCCCTTGCAACGCGAACGCTGTCGCACCCGGTGGAAAGTGTCAATAGGATCTCTGTACACGTTGGAATATCACTGAGGCAGCTGCTACGGCAAGCAAAGAAATCACAAGTGCGATAGGAACGAGTATAGTCTAACAGTGTTCGATTTCTATGAGTCAGCAGGTCACGGAAAACAAGGTGTTTAGAAAAAAGTCACGTTCTCGAATTTCGTGATACTAAATTTTTGTTCTCCTACGTAGGGTAGAAAATTTCGTTCGAAGGCCACCGGTTGAATAGCTCTGATATCGACAAATCGGAGCACGTACCGTGAACTTGACTCAACTATTTATTCGATCGTTAATACGTGTGTGAAAGATCGATTCAAGGTTTTCCGAAGGATAAACGTGTGATTTTTTTTATCGATGCGACGTGTTTAAGAAAAGATACGGATATATTAAGAAATACAGGGATTCTCTTGGTGATCTGAAAAAAGAAAAAAAAAATACTTGGTCGACTCGTGAATTGGCTAAGGCCAATTATCGAGGCTTCTGGGCGTCTCACCGGTTTTGGAAAATGTTCTCGATTCGTTAGAAGTGAACCACTCGAATTAACGAGGCCGATAACGGTGCCGGCAGGTGCCACGTGCTCCAAAATATCGTGGACTACCCGTCATTCTTGTTTTCTCGCTTTGGACTCGCGATATTTAGCATCGTAAGTACGAAAGTACTCGTTTGAGAGAAAAAGAGAAAGAAGGAAGGAGTGTGTGAGAGGGAGAGGGAGAGAGAGAGAGAGAGAGAGAGAGAGAGAGAATGTCGATCGAATCTTTATGGAGTAAAAAGTTACTTGTGCGGGAAAGTGACTTATCTTAATTTCTTGTAATGACCTGTAATAACCGTATAGAAAATGTGAAAAATTACTCGATATATATATTGTTCAATATCGATATCATTCTGCCGGCTGTAAACTTTATTAAAAAATCCCTTCAGCCTCGCATTTCAAGCGTGCATGAAATCTTTTTGCCACGCTAAATCATTGCGTCTTTAGCTCGAGGCCATTTTTTTCTCTCATTTCCTCTGAGAAACAAGGGAAACCCTCGTCGTTGGAAATTTTGGCAGCTGTTCGGGATACGGAAATGACCCTGGACTCTCGGCTTCTCTTTCTTTATAAAAAAAAGCATGCAAGGAAAGAGGAAAGCGGAGAAAGTAAAAAAAGAATGATCTATTTGTCTCTATTCATTTATTAAAATGCGAATTTTGAAAATACGATGTTTAAATAAATAACTATTCTTTCTCTACCTCTCTCATTCTCTCTCTCTCTCTCTTTCTCTCTCTCCTTCTCTCGCTTTTTCTTTATCCTTTTATAGTAAAGAAGGCTATTAATTATTTTTGATCCAACTCGAGGGTAATTGTCGATTTCATTTAGAGTGTCTAATTATGAGAGATCAGAATGTTGGATATACTTTCTTCGTGAGATACTTTCCCGTGGAACGAATTTGTGCGTGGAACAATGTAATGAGATATCGATTTTGCACCTGTTGCCTAGATATAAGTAATGAGAAAGGTCCGATGATTAACCAGCCACTGTGCATGAAGATATACATCGACGCAAATTAATGATCGTTCTATGTTGATTAAATTTCCTTCGATTGTTCGACATCCATAAATTATTTTATAGAATTTCCCAATTGTATTCCTCATTAATTATATTATTATAGAATCGTACGAGCGTTCATAAGTTACGTTTGACACGACCCGTGATTTGTATTTGATTAATTCTGATCGTAAATAATGGTATTTATTATTCGTTGAACGTTTAGCAAAGAAGGCAAATCGACGACATTCGGTTGTTAATCCTATGATTTATCTTCTCTGTGTTCCCTCTTCTTCCACCATTTTAACCGTTGCGTCTCTTTTTGAATCGTCAAGAAGAAGATCTGAGAGGTGGTTCTACGTTATGATTCAAAAGATTCTCTATGGTCTTCGGGGTGTCTCGCAGCTGTTCCTAACCTTTTCTATTTTCTCGATGGTCTCCTAACGTTTTTCGCTCTTCCAAACGTCTTCTTACCTAACTGCCACGGAGTACCAACTATTCCTCAGAATTATGCTTATTCATTTTTCGTATCCAACCTCATATAAAATCCGTACTCAAGGTGTCTTCTGCATAGATCTAACGATTCTTTAAGGAACCTACATCGAAAGATTGATTGAGGCCGGATAAAAAACATTTTCGAAGGTGGTAACGATCCCTAAAAGATTTCGAAGGGTTCGAGAAAAAGAGAATGGATGGTCGACAGATTGCCGGCTTCGATCGTAGTCTTTAAGGTTTGCCAGCCGGCGAACCTCGGCTTCTTCTGCATGCTTTTGCCCGCTTCACGACTGACTCCTGCCATCGAAGATCTCACCCCGCGAAATTTATCGAAACAGAAGGTATTTTACATTTAAGAAAAGCACGGATTTTCCATCATTCCTAAAATAATTTAACTTATAAAACAATTGTTTGTAGTCCAATTTGTTTCTCTACCTCGACGAAATTTACTGACCGCGAGAAAGCATGACTATTATTAACAAACAATATTTCATTGCCAAAAGAGTAAGTACTTATATATTACTATAAGGATATTGTATTCTTGTCACGAACTCCCGATAACTGGACTTGGGACTCCAAATTATGTGATAATAGTGAAGATACATATTGATAATATTGAAAGATATTGATAAGAGTATCGGTAATAGCAGGACTTTTATCGTCAGCAGAATCACCACCGTCACCACCTCCGTTACCACCACCTCCATCACCGCCAACACCATCACCACCACCACCACCAGCAGCAGCGGCAGCAGCAGCAGCAGCAGCAGCAGCAGCAGCAGCAGCAGCAGCATGAGCAGGAGCAGAAGGCACCAGCACTAGCACCGGCCCTCACGACCACCAGGTGCTACCCACCTTCGGTACCTCCCCGTTCTCGTTCTTGAAAAAAACCTTCTTCGTGAGTTCGGCCCTCCCTTTCTTCGCTTCTTCTCTGGCTTTATTCCTCGAGATTTCCACCATCTGCAGCTTCGTGCCACTCCTCGCACACGGAGACGCACGGATATCTATACGGATACAACAGACGCGATCCACCCTCCCCTCAACCCCTCCTTTTTCCCTTCCCTCACATACTCGTTTCCTCAAATTTGCACGTTATCCCTTCGCTCTTCCAAAATAATCGTAAAAACAAAATCCCTGCCGAGTAGCTTATGTATCCCAAGAAATCTTTCTGCATCTAATTTCCTCTTTTTAATGTCTGTAATTAGTCACGACGATTATGCGAGTCTAGTCCTAGCCATTTGCACGATTAGTCGTTTAACGGGGATCATTCGCGAATTCGAGGATCTCTCCTCTTAAATGTCACCTGTAAAAACGCGTTAATGGAACGGGCTTGTTATACGGCAAAATAAGGACAGTCGAATGGAGAAGCAGAAAGAGAAAGACATACACCATCGTCCCGCATTCTTCGTTTTTCGCGGGACAACGTGGACTCCATTACGATTGTCTGGGAATGCAAAACGGAGTGTTTTTACCTTTCTCGAGAGGATAAAATTAGCAAGAGAATATTGTTAGTTTATGTTTTATTGAATGTTTTGCGAAAGCAAAGAATAAACAATTACACGAATTTCTTTACCATAAAATTGAAGGAGAAAATAATAATTTTCTCGACGGATACGTCAGATCGAAGTTGTGACGAGCGTAAAAGTTACATACTTACGTTGTTGCGGTCTTATTAAAAGTGAAGCGCGACCTTCCTCGTTACGTTACATCCACGAGTTAAAAAGCTTCTGCTTTCGCAGCTGCCTTGTCGTTCGAAAGTTGTTTACACTTTTGCGAGAATGCATATACATATATACATACATAAAAACATATATACATATGTACATATATATGCGTATAGATATATACAAATTTATATATATATATATATATATATATATATATATATATGTGTGTGTACAGACGCTAGGGAGAGGCATCTCTCGAAGGTATTATCATTGGCGCCGGAGAGATGGATTAAGAATGTTGTGTTGTCGCAAGAGAGAACTCCAGAGCAATACGCACTTTCCTGAGAATATCTAAAGTTTGTGCAGGTGATGTGGCTTTACTTTTTTACTTTTAAAAGTCCTTTAAAAATAATAAAGTTTCGCAAAAGCTTGAGACAGTTTTTCTTTCTTTTTTTTTTTTATTCTTACAATTACTTTTACTATTATTATATAAATCGTTATTTTTAAAGATGCTTTGAAAGGTTTATTTTTTTCTTATCGATTTATAATATTAATAAGCAGGTAATAAAAATAAATTGTCAATATCTCTAGCGGAAATAAGCGTTAAATAAATTTTCTTTTTTCTTTACTTTAATTCAACCTACACCATCCCTAATAATAATAACAGCTTATATAATGGTCGATAAATTTAAAATGATACATTTTTCTTTTCCCTTTTTTTTTTTCTATAACTTCACAAAGTGGCAAATAGTAATGTGAAACATCCAGAATGCAGTTCTTTAGGCGAAACTTTCGAAGGTAATTAATCGCGAAGCGTATTGTTCTTTCTCTTTTTTCTCTTTTCAGGACTAATCGAGAAATCGATTCTTCGCAGTATATAACGGTCTCGCTTCGGCGATAACTCGTTTGATTTAACTAGACTAATTTGACGTCTTGCTTTCGTTTCCAGTGACTAATTAACGAGCACCATCAACGTTCCTAAATTAACATCGAATCTAACGCTCTCTATTAAACCTTTTTCTTTCTTTCTTTCATTCTTTCTTTTTTTTTTTTCTTTTAAAAAGCGAAAATAATTTCTATGATTTCGTCGTAATGTCATGGGAATTATCGAATCGAAAATATTTTATGTGATACGTTGAAACACCTTCGCAATATAATACGCTTCATTACCTTTTGATATAATATCATGCTCTAATTGTTTGCTCGTTCCGTAAATAGCAAGAATACAGTGCTAAAGTTCCGTGTCTCGTCGTAACACTATAGGTATATAAAGTCATGTTCACTTTCTATTTTCATGAATTTATTGTTTAATGTATTTTTAGATATTGAGTTTGCTTCATTCAAGTTGCTTACGAACGGTTATCTACAGGGAAACATAGTGGAAGCTATTTTCAGGAGCAACCAGGAAAAAAAGAATCTCACGGTTTTCGAGGTTCAATAGGGTTAAAAGGAATTACATTATCTTGAAGAGTTTGGACGAGAAAACAAGAGGACTCGCAAAAGGATCTATTTCGCTTGCTGTGCACCCGTTGCACACCCGTTGCATCCATTAAGTTTCTTTTCTTTATTTGTCTTTTTTCTTCTTTTTTTTTTTTTTTTTAATTCTTTCAGATTTATTCTTTTTTATTACGATACGCCAAAATATAATCTCTTACAGAAATACATACATGTAAATACTGAAAAGAAATGATCATTGAAAATTAGATACTATATACATACGTATATATTATCAATTCGTTAAGTATACATAGAAACATAAACAAACCACTGTTCCTCTTTTATAAATTAATTGAAAGTACATATTAATTTACGTTGATTCATTTTAATCAATAGAGCACATATACACATTCGATGGTACGTTATAATACAATTTCGACGTGCGATTGTGTGTGAGTCAGGTAGTAAGGTGGGTAGGTGGTTGATAGGTAGATAGGTAGGTAGGTAAGAAGGTAGGTAGGCAAGCAGATAGGTAGGTGCACACACATAGCGTGGGAAGGTCCGGCAGCTGAGAGTTGAGGGTCCCAAAAAGCGGCTGCAAATCTGTCTTCTCGCTCCCACTTGTACTCGCGCTTCCTTGCTCGTGGGATTTCGTCCTTTGGATCGACGGACCATATGAAGAAGGAACCCTCCAGGCGACTTTTCACTTTTCTCTTGGTGAAGAAAGAATCAAACCTGTTTTTTTTTCTTTTCCTTTGAAAACCCAACATACATAGATAGGATACATAGATAGATACATATATAGGTATCTACATCTTGACTATAATAATAAATAAGCGTTTTGACAAAATAAAAGAAGATGCTGAAATATCTAAGTTGTATCAGTAGAGTATTTTTATCAAGTTTTATTGATCATCGATGGATTCGATGAACTTCGTGTTTGTTCAAAAGGAACGTCCGCATTGGGGAAAAGGATGACGACAACATCCTGTCCCTGGCATTGAAAGAGCCAGCAAGCATTCGGTAAGATTTCATTATGAATTGTTCGAGTTCCTGTTCAGACAGTGAGATTAAATCCGAGAGGAACTAATCCAGCACGTAGTTGCGACCCTCTCTTTCTCTCATTATACCTATCCCACGAAAGGACACGCTTCTACATACATTGGTGAGAGAGGCCTGTCCTGGGACGGTGTGAGTAAATAGCATTTACGTACGTACACGCACGTTCATCGGTATAGCTCGATCCTGAATTCGAATACGGGACAGGAAGCTTCTGCCTCTCCAATTCTCGACTCCAACTTGGCCGCAGGGACGGGTCTCTACATCTCTCTGTCTCTCTCTATCTCACTTTGGGCGAGGCTCTTCGAAAAAAGACGCACAACAAAAATAATAAAAAGTGCTTCCTTCCGTTTCTTCTGTAGATCTTGCATCTGGCTGAAAGCCGCCGATCGCCCGTCATGTTTCATTTTCGAAGCCCACATCTAAGTATGTATATTTCTGTATACATATCTATGTGGGTGTGTATTTATACGTTATATGTATTGTGTATTCATGTACATGCATACTAACTCCATGATTTTTGTATAAAAAATCTTATAGCATATATATACAAGATCTTATAGCATTTATTTATGTGCCATTAATAGTTATATAGCCGATAAATATCTAAAAATTTCGCTTCACCTCATAAAATAATATAATATATGATAATTTTTAGTATGATGTTAGTATGTATTTATTAAGAAAAAGATAAACAAGAGCGAGCCTTTGATATATGTACGTATAATTTCAAATGATTTCGAATATAAACGTCCTCGTAAAACTAGCGTGAAAGTAGAGCTTGGGATTGTAAAGAATGGATTCGTGGATTGTGTATATGGCAGCGACAAGTAGTACTCCGAGAGAACGGAGTGTTGTTTGCCTGCGTGTGAGAAAGAACTCTGTGGGCGGAAATGGCCCGTACAGAGAGGCTGCAACCACCTTGGCTTCCGTTATATTGAGCCTTAGCGATACGCATAACAACCTTGTTTTTTTTTATCCTTTTCTCTTTCTTATATTTCCCTAAATCTTTCCTTCCTTCCTTCCTTCTTATACCGTTCGACCTACCGCTTTCAATTATTCTTCCTCTTCTTCGAACTTCTGTTTTCGCACTTTCATTATTCCACCTTGCATGCAAATTCTTCCTTTAAAATCTGATCACCTCTTGTTATTTTCATCGTCTATATGTATTCTGTTATAATAATTAAGTGTTTGGTAAAAAAAGAAGAAAAAGAAAAACAAAGTAAAAAATATTTAAAAATAAAAAAGTATTTAATAGATATTTATTATGATATAAAATTATATTAATTGAAATTGTGATGAAATACACGAAAAACTCTGAGATAATAAATTATCGAGTTAGGACACATGATATAGGTACGACATGAATGATAGCAGTTAGTATTTGAAAAAAGAGAGAAAAAAAAAGAAACGGGAAACAGAGCAAAATTTATTTCCGAAAAGAAACATTTTGCACATCAAAAAAGAACATGCTTAATTTATGAACAACGCTGCGTGGTATTAAGTAGGTCGTTATAATTAATGCAGTAGCCACTTTTAATTTTATATCTTGTACATCAAAAAAAAGATACGCACGAGGACAGGCCATTTACCTCGACAGAAGAAGCGCACTTTGGGAAAGTCGACGTCGCCGGTGGCGCTTACACTCACTTTGTCCCCCTTTCCCCCCAGTGTACAGATAAGTCATAGTGCGCGAACGTATTCACGATACATAGGTATATTGAATTTGCCGAAGTGTGAGCCAACGATTAAAGTGACGATACATACATACATACATACATCATACATAAATACATACATACATACGTACATCATACAACATACATATATACATATATACATATATACATACATACATATATACATACACCGATTGAAGCGTTTCTTTTACCATAACAATACCGTGGTTCGTCATAGCCGTCGTAAATGCGCTTCGGTCGTATTGTTCTATGGTTTCCCACACGCGGTGCGTACGTGACGCGAATTCATCGTCTTAATGGGACTGCGGAGAGAGAACGAAAGAGAAAAAGAAAGAGAGAAAAAGAGAGAAAGAGAGAGAGAGTAAGATACGTTAAAAGTGTCTCCTAAAAAGTTTCATCTAAAGCTTAAGAAATTATTGCAGAAACGTAAGTTTGACCTTTTCTTCTTCCTGTTTTTCTTTCTTTTATATATATATATATATATATATATATATATATATATATATATATATGAAAAGAAAAATGAATTTTTTTTAAGGTTTCGAAAGTTTTGAAAAGATTGTTCGGTTAAAATTTTGTTGAAAATTTTCTTTTGTCAGTTATAAATCAAAGACGACAAATTGACGAGGGACGGAAGAACTTTTTTCAAAGATCCCATTGAACCTTCTGGTCCCTTTTCTTCTCCCCTTATCTTCTAACCCTTTCCTTTCCCAACTAAGAGATATAACCCTTTTACCTCCCTTCCTTTCCTGCGTTCTTCGTTTCACTCCCGCGCGTCTTCCGACAGACCAAAAGCGAGGAACAGATGCGGCTGCTGCTGTTACTGCTGCTTCTTCTTCTTCTTCTCCTCCTTCTTCTTCTTCTTCTTCTTCTTCTTCTTCTTCTTCTTCGAAGAATTTCATCCGTCTGCTTTTCGATTACTTTCATCTTGCTAGCTTTAAGCGAATAGGCGCTGCAGGTAATACACTCCCAGGAGCTCTGGGCGTAGTAAATGGAAATGCGAGCTTTTTCTATTTCAGTATGCCGTATCTGGGAATACTGCTGGGTTTAGGTGCATTGTTATTTTTTCAACCGGGAGATGCGACCGAGCGCACATCTTCCATTTTTGAGAAAAATTTGAAAGAGAATTTTTAGATGAAAAGGACGAGCTAGAGGGTATTGCCAGACACGATATAATAACAACGTTCGACCCATAATAATCATCTGTAATTTTAGAAACCTAAAAAGAATAATGAAAAAGTATAATAATAATTTAAAAAATCTGTACTTTTTTTTTTAATTTCATCCGACCGATCCGTGGGCGAGTTTCGACAGAGCTCCAAGTATATCTAACATTTTAATATTTGTTTAGGAAGTTAATGGGAAAGGACCAAGAGAACGTAAGCGAGATAAACAGGATGGAGAGACTCGGAAAGAAAGAAAGGAAGATGGAAGGAAGAGAAGTTAAAGAACGGAAGGAAGAAGGAAAGAAAGGAGGTCCGCTTTGGCCGGGAGAAACAGCAGCTGCAACACTCGATACGTATCGTGTTGGGACCGAGGGGTTGTGGTGGGGAGTATACCCGCCGGGGTCACTCCAGAGAGATTATTATCGTTCGGATCGAGAGCTTCGTTCGAATTCGCTAACATTCGGGAAAGTTCGGGCGCGTGGCACGCGTGCCGTATCCCCCACTATCTAACAGAGCCACAAAGTGGACCCGCTTCTTCTCTGACCCACCATCGACGTATTCCCTGTAACTTCGATTTTTTATCCGTATGTTCTTTACGATCTATATTTATCATTCCGATCAATATCGATCAAATTATATTAATCGATTTTTAAGTCTTTTATATATATGTATATACATATAACAATACTGTACTGTATGTGTATATATATGTCTGTATATGTATATGTATACAGGGTGTAACTGAATAATCTATACAAACTTTGGAAATAAGTTCCAGAGACCTAAACAAGTAAAAAATATTCTATGAACACGGAGTTGAGAAGGTGGGACGGAAACGTTTGAGTTTTTCTGCAATGGCTGAAAAAATTATCACATCAAATCGCATAGAAGTTATAAATTGTTTTTTCTTTTTCTTCTTTTTTTTCCTCAGTAAGGAATGTAGGTTAAAGGAAGATTGAAAAAATCACAAGGGATTTAGAAAGATGCTAAGCTATTTAATGTGATAATTTTTGCCGACCATTGTACGAAAATTTCGAATCGTCGTAACTTCAAAAGCAAATGTTTTTCATGCTTGATAGAATATTTTTTACTAGTTTACGTTCCTATAACTTATTTACAAAGTTTGTTGACAGATCATTTAATTACACCCAGTATATATACCTGTAATACGATCTCTAAAAAGCAGACGATAACTGAAGTACTATATTCACGGAATCACGTTTTCGAGAAACAATGCGACTTCGATGAATCACAACGTGTTCAAGTTTATTATTCCGAGCGACGCCTTCAAGCGTGCCGATATACGAATGCATCCTACGTTTCTTGGTGCTTTCTGTTAAAGAAAGTGTACTCACATTTCCCACGGTGGTACGAGATTTGAGATTCGAGATTTACCCCTGTCCCGTCTGCCCTTGATCGTTGTTCACGCTTTTTAATCTCTTGGCGTCAATATTGAAACAACGTTTAAAACGAAGAAAGAAAATGTTCATGGAAGAAGTACAAATTTGATTGTTTTTTTTTGGCGCCAAGATTTCAATTACTTGAGAGATAGGAACAATATTTATCAGAAGTTTATATTTGTCTCGTTTTTCCCTTTTTCTTTACGATTATCGTAAAATAGAATATTGTTGATATTGATTTATCTATAATGTTTATGAATTAATTGTAAATTAGATACGAAGAATATAATTTTCTTCATTCATTTAACAATTCTAAATGGAACAAACTATGTATAATAATTTAGAAGGATTATTTATAAATAAATTGGCATACACAGGCGGAAGAAATTTCGTAAGAGAAAAGATTCGTCTTCTACGAGATTTATGAACTGACAGAGTATTTATCTATTATTAGTAAATTATGAAATGATAAAAGACAGGGAAACATTGAATATAATGTAAAGAATTTAACAAATAATGTAAAATCATGTAAAAATACATAAATTTGAGTAACATTAATCAACAAACTGAAATGATCAATGAATGATAATGAAAAATGTGACTCGGTTATAATAAACATTTTCTACGTTGAAAATAAATTATGTATATATATATATATATATTTTGAACATTAAAAATAGACAATTTGTTGGCAAGTTTTCTTGGATAATCTTGAGTTTTCACTTATGTATGAACGAAATCCTAATTCGTAACGACAGTTTAACTTGGCTCTTAGGCGATTCATTGAGTCTCGTGCAGCCAAGTACATACATATATAGTGTATACAGTCATACGGCAAAGAGAGCTCGTATGTTCGCGATCTCACTCGTAACACAACAAGCCCATATGTATGTATGTATGTATTCGCAATCGGCCGTATGAATGAAAGACCGAGGAAGGAAGGAACGAACGTAGAACGAAGGGAGTCGCGTGACGGATCCACGTGTTGTGTGTGCGCCAGTTACGGTAGAACGTAACTACGTTTACTGCCGGTGTATACGTACATCAACATATATGATACATATATATATATATATATATATATATATATATATATATATATATATACACATATATATAAATATATGTGTAAATGCACGCGCTCGTACTCATACGTAAGGAAAGAAGAAGGTTTAGGTCTTTACTTGTACAGGTTACATGTGCGTGCATTACCGTGCTCCTGCATGCAAGAAGGATGGAGTCAAGTGACGCAGTGAAGAAGACATAAAGAGTGAGGGGTTGAAGTTAAAGAAAGAGAGAGAGAGAGAGAGAGAGAGAGCTCGATGTGGCGGCGAAGGTAAAGAGGCCGGAAGTGGTTCCATCTGGCTCCCCCGTTGGTTTGACCTGTTGAACCACTCGTGACCGGAAGTATAGCATACACCTACGGGCTCCGTGGAGGCACCGCTTCTTTCTCGCGACGAACGATACGACAAAGGCTTCATTCTACTTTACGATACCTTATCATTTCGGAACCTGGCGTTATTTACCAGGTATAACGGACGCAACCGTGATTTCTTACAAGTCGCATCGTTATTCCTGCACAATTTCGTATTCTTTATCGTTGAGTAAATATAATCGCGTAGACACTGATTGTTGTTTCCGTCCTTTATTATTTTTACAAAGTGGATGATCGTTAACGATCGATAACGACTCGGCATTGAATTACGTGTGTTACCATGTATTTAAAATCGAATCGACGCTCTCCCGTCTCGTTACAGTGGAGACGTAAAGCGACACTTGGCGAAGTTTATGGCGGGGGTAGCTTGTAAAAGCTAACACTGGGGAGAAAGAGCAAAAAGTGCGATTCGTTTTGGTGAACAATAGATCGCATCGATATGTGCTCGAGACAGGTCCAGGGCATTATATTCCGAGTACAATACCTTGAGCGGGAGGCAGTATGTGCACCGTAATAATCTGTCACCCCCGAACACTGGCGCGTATGGAACACGTTAGGGTTCACCGCACCCCTATTTGATAAATATGACGTCACGAACAGAAAGAGAGAGAGAGAGAGAGAGAGAGAGAGAGAGAGAGAGAGAGAGAGAGAGAGAAAGAGAGAGAGAATAGGAATCTTTTCATATTTCATTCCGATCGTAGAAAACTTCAGATACCATGCGAGCTCGCGAAATTGAGACAATACGAAGTATAATTAAAGCTACTTTTCGAGTGAGGGTTAAAAAAAGGGGTAAGAATAGAATGTGCGAGGTGAATCGGAAAGATTAGTCGAATCAGAGAGGAGGGTCGAGCGATTTCACGCATCGTCGCGAGTCTCGCTTCGCGTAAGAAGCGTAATTCGCTGAAAAAAGGAGGGGAGTGTGACGTCACGAAGTGTAGGACGCGGCGCGTGCCAACGGGTCCAGAGAAAGAGAGAGAGAGAGAGAGAGAGAGAGAGAGAGAGAGAAAGGGAGAGAGAAAGGGAGAGAGAAGGGGAGAGAAAGAGAGAGAAAGGTATGGGGTACGTCTGGTAGTAAGCATAGGGAGGAGAGAAAGGTAGAGGGAGGGAAAAAGGGCGAGGTGGCCGGGGTGTCGCGCGGTGGAGGTAGATCGTGGCATGGTGGTGGGGGTGGGCGCGTGCAGCCGGCCTGCAGCTGCCTTCTTTCTCTCCCCTCTCGCTCTGCGCACCGGCCAGAGTCCCTACGGTCGCACTCTGCCACTGACGCAGCCGCTCCGTGTGCCCGTCACCCCTCTAGCGCGCGCGTTCTGCCACGCAACCCCTCTCTACGGGGAACCGGCGGGACCACAATTATAAGTAGGGGTGCTCCCGGCTTACTGCCTCCAGTCGAGGGTTGAACTCGCTCTTGTTACGCTCGCGTACACGTTCGTCCTTCGTAGAAAACCCGAGGAGCACGCGCACCGAGGGTTGTTTATGGACGAAAGACGGACGGTGTTTTTGTCACGAACGGGAATAAAAGTACGCGTTTATTTACGCAAGACAAACGATAATAAAAAGAAAAACGAAAGAGAATAGAATAGCGAAAATTATCGGCGAGTAATCTCAAAAGAGTAGTGAGTTTCGCGCGCGATACGTACACGCACGCGCCCATACAATCTCGCGGCTCGTCGGTGGATCAACTTCGCCATCTGCCGGCGTCCCAATCGGATACAGTGTGTGCCCGGAGAGTCTTCGTTTAGTCAATGTCAGGGTGCTTTCCGTTCTCTCCGTTGTGTGGCGCTGACGCAAATATTTTTTTTGAGATATTACAACGAGAGGAGCCGAGAAGAGGGAATACCGTCTTCTCAGCTAACGAAAGGATAAGGATACGAGCGTACGAAGAATAAGAAGAGGAAGAAGTAGAAGAAGTTACTTTCACGCGATAGAGGAAAATAACGAGTGTATAGAGGAGGGCACGTTTCTCGCCGGTGAATCCGGTGGTACTTGGTTCTCGAAGAGTCGACTTTCGTGACTCGTCTTCTCTCCTCTCCTCTTTTTTCTCTCTATCTCTCTCTCTCTCTCTTTCTCTCTTTCTCTCTCTCTCTCTCTCTTTCTCTTACTCGCTCGCTCACTCTTTCGCCTCCCACGAAAAGTCATTCCTCCCTCTTAGAAGTCCCGCCAGGAGCGAGAAAGCAGGAGCTTTTCTCTCTCCCTCTTGCCAACGCTCCACCTCCAGCTTGGTCTTGCTAGTCCTGCCCTACCAGCGACAACGCACCCTTCTCTTCGTTCCTGGGCCTTCTCTGGCTCTCCCCACCATCGCCACCACTACTCGCCCTCCTCTCTCTCTCTCTCTCTCTCTCTCTCTTTTGCTCTTCCTGCCGCAAGGAGGGCATACTCGGCGGCTCGTGTCAGTAGTGTGTGCGAGGCAGTGCGGCAAGGCAGTACGACGAGTCAGTGCACGGCGACTCGTCGTTGTGTTGCGACGGTTGGCGCGGAGGAGAGTGTCGAAGAACGTGTGACCCTTTTTTTCTCTCTCTCTCTCTTCCCCCCGGTGCTGCTAATCGCGTATATCTCTGCAACAAAGTATGCTCGTTGCGAATCGTCGTCCTCTTTGTGCTGTTTCTTTTTCTTCTTCTTTTTCTTCTTCTTCTTCTTCTTATTATTATTATTATCCATCAATCTTTCGTGGCCGACGTAGTGCCCCGTGCTACTACTGCTACTGCGTTACGAGCTCCGAACAATCGCGTTGAGGACCTCTTTCTTCTCTCGCTATCTTTCTCAGCGTGGGAACGACGCAACAGCGAGGAGGAGACATCGAAGAGACCCCCTTCTTTCCTGCTTTGACCCTCCCCCCTCTTGTCGAGGCGTCGTCCTTCCTTTATCTCCGTCTATATCTATATATCTATACATATTACATATGTGTGTTTTGGATCGCGTCTCTCATTCTTTCTCTCTCTTTCTCTCTCCCTCTGTCTCTACAGTAAGCTAGAGGAATAAATGGAATATAAAGTGTTATATATCGTCGGGGGAGTGTGAAGTGATCGAGTGCTCGAAATAAGAAAGAAAAAATAAAAAGAAAAGAAAAAAAAAAGGAAAAGGAAAAAAAGGGGAGTAATAAGGCGATTCCCTAGAAAGCATATTAAAAATTCTACGATACTTTGGTTTTCGGAAATTAATAAGAAGAGTAAGTGAAAAGTGCCGCGAACGGCAAGTCGCCGCCAGCCTTCGCGAGTTCGCGAATACCGGGCGGTGTATACGTATATATAAGAGGAGGAGGAGGAGGAGGAACAACAGCACCAGCAGCAGCAGCAGCAGCAGCAACAGCAGCAACAGCAGCAGCAGCAGCAGAAACGTTAGAGGAAGGAACGTTATCGGTGGCTATGCAGCCTCGCGAAGCTATTACCGGAAGAAGATAACGCCGACAGTAAGTCGGACAAAAGACGAAACACCACGGTGGTCCACGCGCACGAGAGACGCGTAAACATTCGGTGGCTTCGATTAGCCAAAACATGTGGACCACGATGTTAGTGTGGACGGTCGCCGTCGTTCTTCTACCGTCACCCCGTGCGGTAAGTTAAATTTATGTATACACGCATTTACTACCCTAGTATTATTATATATCCTTAGAATGAGTATGCCGTTTTGCTCTAGACGCCCTTTACCACAGACACAGAAACTCTTTGCATTAGAGAAACACTCGATCGAAGCCACGGTAAACACACGGTTAGTGAATGGCGATGTAAACACACGGGCTAGAATAAATAAATAAATTGATTACGTTCGTTTCTCCGATGAGAGAGCAGCCATGCGTGTCCTTCCCTTTGAAGTTCTATCGCGGAACGTCGATGAGGATTAGGTTATCTCTTTTTCTTAAGAGGAGATTCCTCGAACTTTATTTCGCGTTACGCACGAGGATCCCTTCTTCTTTTCTTCTTTTATATGGCCAGCTGGATCGCAACAAGCTTATTCTTCCTGGGAGATGTTTCTTCTCGATTTTCTCTTCTTCTACTTTTCTCTTCTCTCTTTTTCTTGTCTCTCTCTCTCTCTCTCTCTCTCTCTCTCTCTCTCTCTCTCTCTCTCTCTCTCTCTCTCTCTCTCTCTCTATCTCTGTTTCTCTTGCCGTGCGCCGGCAAGAGGCGGGGGAAAAAGTATCGAGATACGCTGCATGCAACTCTAAATCTGGATCCACTCTTTTAGAAGTGTCTAGCCTCTCCTCCCCCTCTTCGAGACCGTTCCAGGCGCAAGCAGCTTCTCTGCTGGTTAGAAGAGACCAAGCCTCGCACGCTACACCAATGATGATCGTCTCTTCCGTTTGACCTTCATCGAAGGTAGTATCGGAGTTCAAAGGTTCGAACGCGCTTTTCTTTGTTTGAAAGATGCCGCTTTTTGAGCAACTGCGAGATACGATTAACAAAAAGATGCACGTCCTTTGAAATGATTTTGTGACGAAACATACCGGCGGTGCGTTCCGAAAATACGCAACGGCGGCCATTCTCGTTCCTTAAATAACCTTCCAGCGCGCCAAAAATGAGAATTTCTCATCGAGAGATATCTTCCCGGCGCGTCTACAACCCCTCTTCCGATGAGATTACATTTGCCTTAGTAAGGACGTTTCCAAGAAATACGAGCTACGAAATACAGGCATGTTATTTTCTTTTTTTTTTTTTTTTTCATTCATTTAACATTGACGTCACGTACGTCATCGTAGGAAAGATTTCGAAGCGGTGAGAGAGTCATCGGGAGATATTAATGAAAAGAAATTGACTTTTTCCTCCATCTTTTTCAGTGATAGTTTTATTTAAATATTTTAGACCGTACGAATTGCATTTACGCAACAAATATCATTTTTATCTATAAATCGAAACAAATTTTCGTTAGTTCCTCCTACGATCGATGATTTTAAAAATAATATAGGAAGGCATTTTAATATTTTTTTTTAGAATTCCGAGATGACATAGTCGAGGGTGGGAAGGTGTCTCGTGGGAATGCTAGTTCGTTCTTTCGACGAGTAGGTGCGGACGTGCATCGAGCACGTGACCGTTCAAAGCGACCTCTTTGCAAGTTCAAATAGTCGAAAGGCGTGTGTATCGCGCCTATCGCCTTGTAACAACCACTGCATACTACTCTATTTCCGTCTTCTTCCGTAATACTTGGCACAAAGTCGTGTTTCCTATTCGGTAAAAGACTATCCTTTTTTTTCTTTTTACGAATCAAATTTGTTAAACCTGCTGTGTTTAATGAATGTCCCGAAGGGCGTATAAACCAACATAAAATGTAAGAAGAGGAAAAACTTAGACGAAGACGAAGAAGAAGAAGAAGAGACCGGTCCCTTGATCGTTTACATACCGTGGAAGGTTCGCCATTAATTCGTTAGAGGAGGGAGATAGCGCGGTCTCGCGTGTTAATATATTTACGGGGCCACATCTTTCCTCTTCTCTTTCTGTCTTTTTTTTAATTTTTTTTTAATTTTTTTTTTTTTTTTATTTACACGAAACCGCCCACTCGCGAGAGCACCATGCGCGCGTGCGTACACGCTCCGAAAAGGCACTTTTTTTTCTCTCTTTAACGCAGAACTCTGTAACGGCCCTCTTTCTCTTTCTCTCTCTCTCTCTCTCTCTCTCTCTCTCTCTCTCTCTCTCTCTCTCTTTCTCTCCTTACACTCTCTGCTTCCTGGGAGACGCGGTTGCGCGCGCGCACTTGCTCTCGGCAGACGCCATACGCGTGCGCAAAAACACGCGCGTGCTTCGAGCCTCGAGACCTTCGGTGTCTCGTGCCTTCTTCGCGACTATGTCGTCTCGACCCCACGTCGTGGGTTCTGTCGTTTCGATGGGACCACAAGCGAGCCATGTTTCGCCGACAGATGTTGTCTCCCCTTTTTCTTCTTTTTCTTCTTCTTCTTCTTCTTCTTCTTCTTTCATCGAATTTTGACTCGAAAGTTATACATTAAAAATTTTATGATTCTCGTTAAAACATACGGGAATTGCGTCTTAGTTGAGCAAATCGATGAACCAATAATAAACTTTGCGATATTTCAAATGATAAGATGAACGAATTTGGTTTTTTTTTTTTCTTTCAGGTTAACGCTTCGGGGGTGTTCGAGCTAAGGTTAAAATCGTTCGTCAACGAATACGGAAAGGATAGTCTGGGTAAGTGCTGTTCAGGCACTACCTCAAGGACAGGCGAATGTTCAGGTGTTTGCAAGACCAGGTTTAGGGTATGTCTGAAGCAATACCAAGTGAAGATCGACACAACAACACCGTGCACTTATGGAGATGTTGTTACACCTGTACTCGGCGAGAACATCGTTAATCTTAGTCCAAATGTCGCCTTGCCCAGTTTCACTAATCCCATCAGATTTCCGTTCGAGTTCACGTGGCCGGTAAGTTATTGAATATTCATTTAAATTTATCTTATTTTCAAACGCTATTAGCATCATTTGTTGTCATCATATTCGTATATTCAAGTCGATCGTATTAAACAAAAAGAAAAAAAAATAAAAAAAAAAATGAAACGATGCCAGATGGAAATCATTCAATGAAAAAAAGAAAGAAACAACAAGAACGATAACATTTGTCTTCCCTTTTAACCGTTCCCTATTTTTTATTCCCCGTTTCTCTTGTTTTCGAAAGAAACTAGTTATTTACTGTAATTTGCCATAATAACAGATTACATTCGGGATAATTGTCACGTTAGTACGATCAGGGAGCATTGAAATGTAACTTGAAAGACTGCGTTGAATGGTGCCATACACAGAGTTATGATCGTTATGATGGAGGAAGTTGTTCGTTATAGGGCCCACCGGTTTGGGTATCCCTGACCCTACGATATATGACTATTAACTTTAACGAATTTAAATTCGTGCTTGACAAAATTCACTAGAATTCATAATAAATAAATTCGATTAATAACAATTAATAACAAATTAACATCTATGGGATGTTCAGAAAACGCCATCCCATATTTATATGATAGATAGGGCACATCATACTACGTTAAAAAAACCTAAGTCGAAAGTTCAATCGTTTTTGTGATATAAACATTTTAGTATGTTATCATCATGATTGTCTGATATTTACCAAGAAATTGTGATAAGCTACGCCTAAAAGTCGATTTTAGAGTATTGCAGAGTCAATGAGATGATCTCGAATATTGTCCATCCAAACATCTAACGAAAATCTGTTACGGTGGTTTGTTTGAATTAATGCATGAGTTTTTACTTTCCATACATGATAAATTTGTTATTTCATTTCATATAAATGTAGTTTCATTAATAAATAACAAGAAAGATACGAAATTTAGATTTGAAGAACATTTTACGAGTAGCTACTATAAAAAATATATTCTTGCTTGATAGTCCGGCAGAGTGAGTTGAATATGGTATCGGTAGAGTAATTTCCCACGAAGCATTCTTCAGACAGTAGTATCGATTCTTACGGCATCGGGTATCCTTCTTATGTTAGTTTCGGAATTTTCGTCTATGTATTATCCTTAAAATTCGATTCTCCATATCGAACGTTAATACAGATTTAGATATGCCAGAATCTTGACGATGAGTTCAATATGAGTCTAATGAATATTTTCGAAAAGTGTATTAATGAGAACTCTTCGATCAGGAAATTTGTTCATGTAAAAACGTCATCTAACTTTAATACTTTCATATTAGCACGATTATACATAAAATGTATATCTGTCATTTCTTCATTAGAATAATATCTAGACATTTTCTACGTAATACTTAACGTAAACCTGTAATCACTTAATCTTACGTTTAATCATGTAATCATCAAATCCTCAATTGCCAATTGATGACAAAATGTTTATATCTCATAAATGACTAATCTTGCGATCTTCGTTAACATAAATTTCTTTTTTCTTTTTCTTTTTTTTTCTTTTTTTTTCTTTTTTTTTTTATTGAATATAGTCTGTTCTATCTATAATATAAATATAAAATAACTTTTTTTTTCTTTCTTGAACACCCTGTATATTCGGAAGGCAGATCAAATGTATGATGACTATGCGTTGTAGATTTCTTTAACATTTAGATACTAGCAAGGAATCACGAGTATATATATATAAGGTAGCTAACATTATGCATCCTAGGATTAATACTTTGATCCTATCAGCACTTCTCACATAGCTCAGACTATGAGCTATCTGGTAGTGCACAGTGTGCCACTGGCAGATGGCTAGGCCTTTTGTGCTTCTATACGTCCCTCGTGTTTGCCCCACCTCTCTCTTTTTCTCTTTCTCTCTCTCTCTCTCTCTCTCTCTCTCTCTATATATATATATATATATATATATATGTGTCTCTCTTTTTCTCTCTTCTCTTCCTTTCCATCTCATCGCCGTGCCTCTCTTGCGAACGGAGTTAATTTTACTAACCCATATGGCGCCCCCTGCGCGCACTCGCACGCCACACACCAGCCAGTCTCTTTCTATCGCCCTCTTCGTCTTGCACAAGTCTACTTTTCCGTCTTCCTCTATACTCTGTCCTCCTTCGGGCGCGTTTATATATCGCTTGGCGTTACGAGTCTGTTATGTCGAGCCTGAAGTGACAGAACGCGCGTTCCGTATGAAAGTATTAATAAAAAAAAAAAAAAAAAAAAAAAAAAAAAAAAAAAAAAAAAGAAAGAAAGGAAGAAAGAAAAGAAAGTAAGATACATAATAAATCGTAAAGTATCTTCAAATCAAATAGAAAATGAAATCGCAAATCGAATCTGAACCATTGATTATAATATTCCAAATAAATGATAAAAATGACGAGATATGAGACGGTAATAAGAAAATCTTGCGTAAGTAGTTCCGATAAATTCGAAGAGTCCGGTGAGTACTCATTTTAATCGGTCACGTCGTCGTACGTTTGCCTCGCCTCGACAAGAATCGCATACACGATCCGTTCCTAACTCGTATTCAGGTGTGCGTGTACTCTTTGCGCTTTTTTACGCCTTTCTCTCTCTTTCTCTCTCTCTCTCTCTCTCTCTTTCGCTCTCTCTCTCTCTCTTTCTCTCTCTGTGCGGCAGCCAAACGATTCAAAGAAATACGGTATTTTTAGAAAACGGAGAGAAACTCGAAAGCGAGAGCCTCGTGAGTTTGCACATTTTTACTCTTTCCTTATGCCTTTTTTTCTCTATCCCTTTCTCTGTCTCTTTCTCGAAGTAACGCTATGTGCGTATGTACAACACGGTATGATGTTCGCGGAACGTGCGTTTGCTTCAAAGGAGAATAAAAGAAAAAGAGAGAGAGAGAGAAAGAAAAAAAAAGAGAGAGAGAAAGAGAGGATGCGGTGTCAACCGAGTGTGGGACGGAGAAAGAGAGAAAGAGAAAGAAAGAAAGGAAGAGCGAGAGAAAGAAAGAGAGAGAGAGAGAGAGAGAGAGTACGACTAGAGAAGGTGGGCCCAAAGGGAAAGAGAAAGAGAGAGACGAAGAATCGTGGTCCCACGG
>NC_062190.1:6278769-6286269 GCF_912470025.1 Vespa velutina | reverse complement strand
CGTTCCTCGGTTAATGCTTCTATGACCTGTTTTCATTTATATTCGCCGTCTCAGCGAGGCGATTGTTACCGCAACACGTCCACGTGCGCACGCACAAAGTACATCTCGATGAATCCCCGTCCTCTTGCAATATGCGCGGAGGATGAAAGAGGAGTTGGAGAGGAGGACGCCCATAGACACTAGTGTTTCCTTCCTGTGTAATCGTAGCAGCCACCTTCCACTACTCGTGGTTCGCGCGAGTAACGCGATACCCTTCGTAGACTTATACGTTAGAATGCACGTCGTTGTATTACACGCACTCGCAAACACGCTTAAACTATCTCTGTACTTTTCGTGCTCGACGTTTTGAATTTTTTCATAAAAGAGAAAGAAAAAAATTATACAAAAAAAAAAAAAGAAAAGGAAAGTAGAACGATCGAATTTATTTAATTGATCGATCATCGTCGTTCTGATGTCTTTGTGAATAAAAATAAAAAAAAAGAAGAAATAATGAAAGAAAGAGAGAGAAAAAGAGAGAGAGAGAGAGAGAGAGAGAGAGAGAGAGAGAGAGAAAGAGGGAAAGAAACTGAGAATCTAAAAACCGTTGATTCTCTTCGTATACGCGTGTACATATATTCATACGTATATGTGCGTATGTGTCTATGTTTATGTATATATATATATATATATATATATTCATAAACATATATGTGTATGTATGTGTTGTGTATGTGTACGTGTCGCGCATGAGAGCACCGCGCGGCCGCGTGTAACTTCCGCTCTCGCCGCCCGCACCGGTAGATTCTAATTACCGACGGTAGGACCTCGAGGAAGAAATTAAGTGGTCGCGCTCTTCTTATTCCGTTTTTAAGCCCGGTCCTGAGAGTGAACATACATCGTATGCCGGTGGTATATTCAAGATGAGAAACGAGTCCTTCGTGTCTAACTATGTACGAACCGACATGAGAATATATCCTTAATAACATTTCACTCTTTTTACTTATTTTACGCGTGTTACCAGACAAACACGACGTCGATGAGATATTAATGGAGGACTACTCGCCCTTTATTTCCGCCCTCGCGACCGTGTAGATTTTCTATGAACGGACGGATGAATGAACGGGCCCGTGTGTATATGAATGAATTCGAATACAAAGAGGGGAGGTACGGACGAGTGAATGAAACGGAGATATCCACTGTGTTAATTCCCATTACGATTATTTCTTGAGACAATAAATAAGAATAATAAGAATTTAACAAAAATAATGATATAGATTTCATATTTTATCTTTAAATTTTTCTTTTTCTTTTTTTCTTCTGTTGTTTCAATGAAAACATTTGACAATGGATGAATAGGATGTGATAGAAATTCGTCAATAAATAAGTATATATTTAGAATAATTTAGAAAATAGAAAGTGGAAGTTAATGCTTTTTATATTTTTCATTTTGTACGAAGATCGTTTGGATTTCTGGTCTTTATCACCGAGATATTAAATCGTATACCGTTTTGTCGATGGTACTTTCTTTCTCTCTCTCAAACTCTCTCTCTCTATCTCTCTCTCTCTCTGTCTAGTGTGCCTCGAGCATAATATAATACCCACAACGCGGAGGCGAAGCGAACCCTTTATTGCCGTGCGCTGCTCGGATGCTGCTTCCTTTCTCAGGCTCACACCCCTTCTCACCCTCTGTCTACTCTTCTCTCTTCCCTCCTCCACTTTTCTCTCCCTCTCTCTCTCTCTCTCTATCTCTTGCACATATATAAACGAACACAAACACACATACACACATACACTATATACTCGCTTTTCGAGAGGCTACAAAATCTCACACAAATAATCGCATCCTTATTTAGCGTAGCTGTAAAAATTGTAGGTGAGTTTAGAAATATAAAATAGCTATTAGGAATTTAAAATTATCTAATCTTCCTTTCCACAATTGGAAACTATAGTGATATCCTTATAACCCGTAAACACACAAGCAGAGAGTCGCTTTGTCGACACTCACAAGGCTTACGTCATCGTCGATCATCGACCCTCTCTGTCTCTGTCTCTCTGTCTCTCTCTCTCTCTCTCTCTCTCTCTCTCTCTCTCTCTCCTCGTTCAGTTTCGATGAGGAGACAGTTGCGGTGATATGCAAGTCGTTCCAACACTCACGATGCACTCGACTCTCAAAAAGATCTAACCAAAACGAGAAGTTTAATCGATCGTTTCTACTCCGTTCTTCTATCAATAGCTTTTTCTTTTTTTTTTTTTTTGGTACATCAAGATAACATAAGCAGCAATCGACCAACCTTCTAATTCAATTCAATGTACTTTGACAACAGGTTGTAGAATAAATTTGGGTCGAAAAGATGAAACTGTAACGGTTAAATAGTCTCTATTGCATCATTGTTTAACTAAAGATAAGCTCGTTAAAGGATGTAGAAGTAATGCTACTACTGACTACCTGCCAGCTTCGGGCTATGCTTCGGCAATCGGCTGTTTCTGAATGAACAATAGAAAATTCCGGCTACTCACGGCACTCTGCCGTCGTTAATGAATACTTTGAATCGGACTGGCCTCGAGCTCACCGGGTGTTTACGAGCGGCGTATACACTGTGTGTATACATCCTCGCGGTCAATGGTCCAAGTTGTAAAAGATACAAGAAACAGTAGCTACGACAATAGAAATTTTGCTTCCTTCATTGTAAAAGCGATCAATGGCGTTAATACACATTGAGTTATTTATCTTTTCGATGTATTTCTGTTTAGAATTACAATCGTTGTCAAAGTATTGATAGAGTGTTTACTAACGTAAGTGTACTTGACGATCGAAAAACAATAAACAAATTTGTAAATATATACGTATAGTGTACGTAATAATGGTAGCAGACGATGTTGTTGGATCCCATCGATGTTTTCGGAACTCGTAAGAGCATCACCTGGGAAGAGGAGATGGGCCAGTAAACTGCTTCCCTGACTCCCGTTTCGCCGGCAACGAAATGCTACTTTCCTTCTGAGAAGGAAGGCCGGTTTCCTCCTTTAACTATCCCAGGACACGCCATCGGGCAAAGTGTTTGTTCTTTTGTTGGGTTTTAGCTACCTTCAGTGGCGTAGCCAAAAGATCGATCTGCCTCGGGTCTCTTACAGTACTATTACATTTAGTGTTACGGAACGATTCCCCCTCCCCTCTCTCTCTCTCTCTCTCTCTCTTTCTCTATATCATCGAAGATCGATGAGAATCAACGAAGCCAGCCAGCTGGCTACTTCTTGCTAGGTTCTTGTTCTTGTATTGTTGTTAGTAGTGGTAGTAGTAGCGGTAGTTAGTATTGGTGATAGTAGTAGTAGTAGTAATCCCTGGCCCCCGCAAGATCTGCTGCCGTGAGACAAGACTTTTTTCGATGATGGTGCACCTGATCGAACCATCCTAATCTACGTGGCTATTATGATAATACGTTTAGACGGAAGGTTATGCGCGGGGCCCGTTTCTTCTCCTTCTTTCCTTTTGCACGCAGAAAACAGGTAACCAAGTGGGAGGAAGAGGAAGAGTGAAGAGAGAAGAACGAAGAACGCCTCTTTCCCAGAGGCAGAGAGCCAAAGAGCCACAATGTTCTCTCTCTCTCTCTCTCTCTCTCTTTTTCTCTTTTACTCACTCGCTCACTCACTCTCACTCTCTCTCTCTCTCTCTCTCTCTCTCACTGTGGTATACGCTTACTCTCTTTGTGCCGGATGCGCACCGCCAGCAGAGTAGCAATAGCGGACGAACGTCCGGCCTCTCCTCTCTTTCTCTTCATCACGCCCCTCACTCACGTTACTACTCGTCTTTTTCTCTCTCGAAGGGCCGGTACACTTGGAACGCATCATTGGTCGTCTCTCTGCCCCTGCTTGGGCTCCGCACGGCTAATTACCTCTTCTCTCTTTCGCTTTCTCTCTGTCTGTCTCTCTCTCTCTCTCTCTCTCCCTCTGTTTTTCTCTCTTTCATACACTCTACCGTACATCGCCAAAACTCGTCGTTAATTTGTACCTAATAATACCCAAACATAAACATGTTAAAAGGAAGTTAAAGGTTCCTCTTTTATCATTAATCGATATCTATGTATTTTGCAGAAAAGGTACTGATCACCAGGCTGACTACACAAAAGTGGCTGGACGTGGGCCCAGAATGGATAGAGGAAGAACATAGGAGTGCCCATTCACGAATGGTTTACGAGTATAGAGTGACGTGTGCGGCGCATTATTATGGAAAAGGATGTGAAAATCTTTGCAGACCTAGAGACGATAACTTCGGTCATTATAGTTGCAGCCCTACCGGTGAACGTGTCTGTCTTTCGGGATGGAAGGGTGACTACTGTGCTACTCGTAAGTGTATCATACTACTCGTCATCTAACTTTATTCGTATCTCTCCCATCACGACTGCACGCGACTGGCGCAACCTTCATTCTTTTTGTGTTTCTCTCTCTTTTTTTTTTTTTCCTTCGATCGTTCCTACCGCGATAAAATGCAAATCGTATGCGGTTCGTTTTGTTCGCCGCTTACGCAACGCCATACTAAACTGCGTTCCGCGTTTGAAAGTAAGAGTAACCGATGGTACTCGTAACGAGGCCCACCAGTTGATCTTGGTTCGTCTAGGCGGAGATTCACGAAATGAAATCTCCTCCTCTTCCTTTATATTCTCGATCTTGTCACGTTCGAACGAATCCGAAAGCGAAGCTGTGCGCTGACGGCTTAGACCGCGAGAGACCAAACTCGGCGATGTCGGCGAGATTCTACGGCTACGGCATCGGCACGACTCGGTGTGTCGGCGCACCGGTGCAACGCCGGTGCAACGTCGGTGCAGCGAGCTGCTCGAGAACGTGCAGCAGCTTCCCACGCTTGGCTAGCGCGTGTACGCGAGACTCTCTCTGGTCTGGTCTCTCTCTTTCTCTCTCTCTCTCTCTCCCTCTCTTTCTCTCTCTTTCTCCTCCGTCTCGGCATCCTCTTTGTTGCTCTCCCGCTCACTCGCGTACCTGAGCCTCCCGTCGAGAGCGTACGACGAAGGCGTGCAGCCCTCGCCCCCGCCCCCGCTCTGATCCGATCCTTGCACATGCACGCGCTCCGACCTTTCTCTCTCTTTCTCTCTCATACACACATATACACGTCAGAGATCCTTAAGAATTGGCCGCCGAAAGAGATGCGCTGTATTCAGCGTTGCCAGTCGTATTAGGCATACCTTTTGATGGTGGATTCCTTTTTCTCCGAAAAATATTTCTCACCTGGTTCCAAATATGTTCTTTTACGACAGAGCTTTAACTCGAATTCGAAATCTGATAGTTGAATCGGAGGATTCGACGATTCTTTCAGTTCCATTACGACCTTGTAATTTTCTCAAAGTCTCCACCTTATTTCGTACGCAGCAACCTGTTCTTTTTTACTGTTTATTCAGCTCATACACGTATGTATGACCGTATTGGGCTCGTTCTAGTGTAACGGTTACGTAGAGAACATTGAGTTATAAGAACGAATAGGTATCTCATATCACGAGGGATCATCGAGGCGGAACGCAATCTCGTTTTCGAGGCTGTTCCTCGAGGCTGGAGACCAGCCGTTGGTAGCCAAGTGCCAAGGCGGAATCCAAAAACGCGAGGCTACTTCGATCTCACCCTTGATAGCCAAGTCAAGCTGAAGAAAGGTCTCCGATCGTGAACGTTGGCTATCGGTCGTTGCACCCTTTTCTTCTCGAGGAGAGCACGAGTCGACCGGTCGGCAAAGTTTGCGCATTGATTACTAATAGACTACTTACTCTCTTCGTTTCGTTACATTCCCCGGCATTCGAGGAATCATGAGTTCGTGCTCGGTTTCGCGAATCGGAACTTTCAAGAATCGGAAGGCGCGTCTCGCTTTTGTCACGCACTTCTTGTGCTGCGATCGGCCGATCTTTTCTCACGTCTCTCTCTCTTACTCTCTCCTTTTCTCTCTCTCTCTCTCTCTCTCTCTCTCTCTCTCTATCTCTTTCTCTCTCAATCTCGAGAAAGAGAGAATACATAGATACATACTCACACAGGCGCACGCGTACCTATACACGAGATCTCGATAACACGATTGAACTCTTTGGTTCTAAGATTCTTTGAAAGTCTCCTCGATCGACGTGAGAAATAAAATAACGATCGAATAATATCGATTTGTTAAGAAAAAAGAAAGGAAAAATGAAAAAAAAAATAAATAAAAATATAATAATTTATTGTAAAGAAAGACTCGTTAGAGAAGACACGTTAAATTCTAGAGTCCACTTTCCCCTTTTATGAAGCACATTCGCGAAAAGAATTTCGAAGAATGTCGAACGAAAAGTGGCAAGACGCGTTCTTTCGGAACGCATTATACCAGAACATCGAACTTTCACTTGCTAGCTAGAGGTGCTCCTCGATGTATAAAATCATCAATCCTCCTTCTGTAGTTTCATGATCGAAGGAAAGCGTGCTTACGAGCCAGAGAAAAGAGCTTGTTCGCGCACGAGCCATCATAAACTCGTTCATCGTTCTAACTCAATACTAAAGAGAAGAGACACAAGAGCAGCTGAGGTGCACGTGAGTTATTTTCCCCTTTCGACTTATCGTCGTAACAGCTACGTTTCTCGTTCGGGGAAGCGTCTGTGCGCAAGGGGTTAACGAGATATAGAAAGGGAGTTAGAAAGGGTAGGGGTGACTAGTAGTAGTTCGAGCTTGCACCACGAAGATAGCTTTCGGCACCGCAGACGGTCTCTTTCGGGGGTACTACGACGTTACATGGGGATTGCGGGGAATAAAGGCAGCTGCAACGCGAGGCCATGCGCGAGTGGGCCTGACAGCTGCTGCGAAGGTCGGTGCTTTAACCAACAGCTGCACCAAACTCACGTTCACAGTCCATTTCCATTGGCAACCTCCTCCCTTTGCTCCTCTTCTCTCTCTCTCTCTCTCTCTCTCTCTCTCTCTCTCTCTCTGTCTCTCTCTCTCTCTCTTTATTGCTCTTCTTCTTCGATCCCCATACCACGACCTCGTCCTGCGTCCTTCCTCTTTGGGCGACGATATTTTTCCAAAGTCTTTCTCCATCTCTTTATTATCTCCATCTACCTGCACAACTTTTCAGGTCTTTCCGCATTCGGCAAGTTCCCAACGAGCAAGGTGTGCAGGATATACAATAAGTACCCGCTCGGCAGGTAGTTCGATGAAAGAAAAAAAAAAACTGGTATCTGTTTTTCTCGATTTTCTTTCACTCGGAAGCACTGATTCAACGCTTCTCAAAATCGGACCCCGGGTACCTCGTTGGGTCTATAAATACAATACCGTGTTCCATCACGGCGCTTCGACTCGTTGTTTATTTTGCTCGAGCTTCGCCGAATAGTTCTATCTTGGCGTTTTACTCGGTGCCAAGGTTACGGAACTCGGTGGCCCTGTCTCCGATCATCGACTCACCTACCTTCAACCCTTCCGAGCCGTTTTCTTAAGATGGATGACCCCGATCGAGGAGGGAACGTGCACGCAAATACGGAACTCGCGTAATCGAAGTAGTCACTGCCAACCACTCACAAT